>NC_048300.1:34302999-34591012 GCF_013100865.1 Trachemys scripta elegans
GACTTGGACCATTTTTCTGTGTAGGGAGATGCTCGGAGAAGTTATTTATGAAAAGAAAAAGCAGGGTAGCAGAGAGCAAACCAAGGTGTGAACGCAGCTTGCCTGAGTGACAGAGATGAGTCGATCCAAGCTGAACTTGTTATAACCAAGGACTAAATCTATATTGTGTCCTATGCAGCACAGACTATGATCAACACGTAACAAAAACATTGTGCGACAGACCCAGACCAGTGGGGTACAGGAGTCTGGTAGAGGGCAAATATACTGGTCACTGGATGAGTAGTTTTCTGTTCCCTGAGTGACCAGAGCAGGGGCTGCACTAGAGTAATCAGGAACCTGCTAGAACCAGTTAAGGCAGGCAGGCTAATTAGGACACCTGGAGCCAATTAAGAAGAAGCTGCTAGAATCAATTAAGGCAGGCTAATCAGGGCACCTGGGTTTTAAAAGGAGCTTACTTCAGTTTGTGGTGCGAGTGTGAGGAGCTGGGAGCAAGAGGCGCAAGGAACTGAGAGTGAGAGGGTGTGCTGCTGGAGGACTGAGGAGCACAAGCGTTATCTGACACCAGGAGGAAGGTCCTGTGGTGAGAATAAGGAAGGTGTTTGGAGGTGGCCATGGGGAAGTAGCCCAGGGAGTTGTAGCTGTCATGCAGCTGTTACAGGAGGCACTGTAGACAGCTGCACTCCACAGGGCCTGGGCTGGAACCCGGAGTAGAGGGCGGGCCCGGGTTCCCCCCAAACCTCCCAATTGACCTGGACTGTGGGTTCTTCCAGAGGGGAAGGTCTCTGGGCTGTTCCCCAACCCACATGGTGAATCTCTGAGGCAAGAAAATCCGCCAATAAGCGCAGGACCCACCAAGATAGAGGAGGAACTTTGTCACAATTGTTAATATAAAAATACATTAGAAAAGAGTTTGAACACTACCAAAACATATTTGTCTTTGCTTCCTGCATAAGCCAATTTCATGGCATCAATTAAAGTGTCCAGTAGTAGATGCAGAATAAGATGAATCATATCTGTTTTCTGAATACGTCCTATGAATAGCCCCCTTATTCCTGATGTGGAAATAAAGTGAAACAATAGCTGCATTACCGCAATGATCTTGAAAAATTCCAGGCATGAATAAAACATATGACTTGGTTTGTTTCAGGGAAAATAAAGCAGCTGTTCACAAAAAGAGACCTGCTTTCCACGTACACCTGTCGAAACAATGCCCAAATTTCAGCATATCGTCATTTCTACTTCGGTACTTATATAACACTCATCACCATGCTATCAAGTGCCTCACAATCATTCATGGATTTTATCTTCAACAGAGCTGTGAGGTACAGGAGTTTCACCCTCATTTTACAGATGGGAAACGGAGACACAAGTTAGATGAAGTGACTTGCTCAAGGTTACACAAGACATCTGAGGCTTGGCCAGGAACCAAACCCAGGATTCCTGAGGCTTAGACTAGTGCCATATATACTGACTAGACCAGGGATCGGCAACCTTTGGCACACAGCCCATCAAGAAAATCTGCTGATGGGCTGGGACGGTTTGTTTACCTGTAGCGTCTGCAGGTTTGGCCGATCGCAGCTCCCATTGGCTGTTCGCCATTCCAGGCCAATGGGAGCTGCGAGCGGCCAAACCTGCGGACACTGCAGGTAAACAAACCGCCCTGGCCCATCATCAGATTTCCCTGACGGGCCGTGTGCCAAAGGTTGCCGATCTCTGGACTAGACCATCCTTCCTACTTTTCCTTTAAGCTTCACTTATTCAGAACAGGCACATCCTGTCTTCCTGTAACATTAGCCACTGACATCTAAGTAATGTTTTCACGACTATATTGGCTACATACTTCAGAGCCAATTTTTCTCTTTATTCAAGAAGTAATGCAGGAGAATCAAGGATCAAACACTTTCTTCCTCCTCTCCTCTCCTCCAGCATTTCCAAATCATGGCAGTTTTTAGGCTGCTTTAAAGCAGAGTGAAACTCAATCTGAGCTCACAGGGATTTGTGCAAATTTATGTCCCACTAGTTTTAGTTTGAGAGTTTGCATCCCCTGAATTTTGTTCTGAGTTCCAGGTAAGCCCAAAACTTGGCTAGTAGCCCCATGTTTTTCCTGATTTCAGACTGAAGCTATGCAGAGCTACTTAGTTCTGTATGGTTCCAGCCATGAAAAAAAAATACAAAACCCCAGGCATAATGCTCCTAATTTGGGGTTTCTTTAAGAAAGTTTTTCACTTCTCCAAGAAGATTGGATGTAATGATTTGGCATGCACTGACACTTCATCTATATATGAAAAAGCTCTGAGCAGCGAATTTCACTCTTGGTAATTCCTGAATAATTCCACTGATTAGAGAGTGACCTCTCTGACTTCAACAGAGTTACCCCACCCAAATTGACAGTCATACCAGTCAGAGAGCTAAATCTGACCTTAAAGGGCAAGTTCAGACATGATGTGAATGGAGTTGCAACTGCTTTACATCAGTGGACCTACACCTGCTTACAACAGGTTCGAATTTGGCCCTAGAAGCATGGACTATGGCAATCATCCTGAAGTCACTTATGTAGAATACAAGCATGTCATCTAAGATTAAGTGCATTATTTTTATTTAAAATCTAACTTGGCTCTTGACCGAGAAATCTAAGAATAGGTGATGACATAACATTTAGGTCTTCATGGGGTACTGACTGTATAACAACATTTCCCATAACTCAACTAGGTAACAGTGCACCGTTTGGATCAGTTCTACTCTGATGTGTCCGAGACAAGTTATTGAACACTATAGGGTGCATAAGAAAGCTTTCAAGCTCATAGCTGACTGGGATTTGTGGTTCATTTGAAGCAGTAAAAACTAAATGGACCTAAGCAATGAAGCAGCAGCAGAAACATCTTTGTACTGATATACATGGATTTTTTTGTGACATTGAAGGATTATCCAATACTTGGATAGCTTATGGGATAAACTTCTAAGCACATGATTTGACTCTGCAGATGGTCATATTTGTAATGTAGGATTTTTGAAAGCCAAAATATACTAATAATGCTTACTGAACATATAAGTTCTTACATCACAAGTAATGCCACTATCTCCTTTCAGAAAAAACCTGCATGGGACGGTTATCTGGAAAAACTGATATAACTCTAGATTAGTTTTTTTGCAATTTTGTGCATACATTTATTATTTTCATGTAATCTCTTTGTATGATGCCTGTGCATTGTTTAGTTAATTACAATATCTGCTATCTTAAAAGCAACAAGATCTCTTCCCCAATGGCTCTCACTACCCATAGTAGTGACAAGGAGTGTAATGGGAAGCAGCAGAAGTGCTTAGCAGCCTGTTCTCCAAAGTTTACCAAAATTAAAATAAGTTACCTTGCGTTGGGGAGAGAATACCCCTAGTTGCAAGCGGATTTTGTGCCAATTGTCAGTTTCATTAAGAGAGTCTTGTAACCAGTCCCTTTCACTTCTCCCTGGGTGATTGAGACGGTGTTTTATCATATATGGTGCTAACTGAATACACCAACAAAACTCTGGATCGTACAATCACATTCAAAACTGAGGTCAGTACTGAACAGTCACAGGAAACAGCATGAATATAAGAAATACATTTGTCATGATTAAAAGAGAATGACTGAAAATGGAAACTTCCATCTGTCCTTGGGTTTATGTTGTTTAGCAACAAGATTTTGACAGATTTTACCTTCTGTTTTCTACTTACAAAGTTAAAAACAGGAGTTTCTGTTTAATACTCTATCTAACAGCAAAAAATAAATTAAGGGTGAAGTTCGTCAAAAGCGTCTACGGGTATGTCTAGGAGTGAGCTTCCTGGCTCAGTTAGACGGACGATGGCTAGCTTCCCTTATCTAGCCTACTAAAAAATAGCAACGTAGACATGGCGGCTTGGGCAGCAGCTTGGGTTCTCAGGCCCACCCGACGCCCTGGGTCTGAGCTCGGTGGCCAGCACAAGTCTCCACCAGAGCTGCTGAGATAGAGCAAATCTGTCTACCCAAGCGGGGATACTCGCTCCCAGCAGCAGTGTAGACAAACCTTAAGTGACTTAAAGCACAACTCCCATTCAAAGATGCTTTTGAAAATGCTACCTTAAATTCTGTTACAGCCACCATCAGGCACAAGAAAAAATCCCAGTCAGAAATATCACAGTAGGGAGATGGTTAATATGGTTCCCACCTTTAACTTTGTAATAGTGTGACAAAAAGTCAGCTGTGGCAGTGTTGTGATATTTACATTGTCGTCATCGTACGATGCAATGACATTTTGCAGCTGATGAGATTGTGGCTATATGTTACCCTGCAGTAACGTAATATGATCCCCAAAGCACTTCTACTGCATTTTTCTATCTTCCAAAATGCTAAAAACCAGCCAATTAACTAGCCAACAGCTAGCTGACCTGACAACATCCCAAAAAACATTCAGGTTGATCCCACAAAATTAGGCACTGGTGGCCTAAATGGACAGATAGCTGCATATGGAAGAAGAGTTACTAGAAAAGCAGTAAGAGAAAAGGGAAGCAAAAGTAATGCATGGTATAAATAACCAAACTACAAAATCCCCCTCCAGTATAAAACACACCCTTCAAAGTCCAGAATGTTCCACCCAGATGGCTCCAGAATCCCTTGATGGAAGGAGTTTGATGTGGAGTTCAATGTTTGGTACCACGAAGCTGAGGATTTTAATTTGCACAGGTTAAAGAGATCCTGACAAGTAGTTCAGGTCCTAAAAAAAGTCTCTGCCACAGCCAGAAAAAAAGAGCAGGGATATGCAAAGTAATGAACAAAACCAGTCTTTCTGTGCAGATTTAAACATTCCCATGTACTGTCTGTGACCAAGATACTGCAATAGTGTTATAATGCATTAGATCCAGAAAGGGAATCTGCACTTCATATAAACTATGAAAAGTAAATTAGCCATTTAAAATTTTCATTTCCAATAATTTAAGTGTTAATATGTGATTTTTTTAATAGCTATTAGAATCATAGAATCATAGAAGATTAGGATTGGAAGAGACCTCAGGAGGTCATCTAGTCCAACCCCCTACTCAAGGCAGGACTAACACCAACTAAATCATCCCAGCCGGGCCTTAAAAACCTCTCTGTGTGAGACCTCCATCTGTGTGTTTATTTGATACAAAAATTTAAAACATCTCAAGAACAAGCAAAACAATCAGATTTTACTTCATGTTTTAATTTTAATTTCAATTTATAAAACATAAAAGGACCCCTCCACCAGGCTCTAGACATTGCTGATAAATAAGGGCTTGGCTACACTTGCGAGTTAGAGCACATTAAAGCAGCCCCGGGCGCCCTAGCTCGCTACCCGTCCACACTGGCATGGCACGTAGAGCGCTCTGACTCCAGGACTAGAGCTCCTGGTACTCCACCTCGGCGAGAAGATTAACACTTGGTGTGCACTGGCTAAAACCCCCGGGCATCAGTGTGAACAAGGTGTTGCATTACTGCGCTCTGATCAGCCTGATTGTCATTGTTTTGGAATCAGTGCAAGCATGCCGAAATGCCCTTTGAAAGCTCCATTTGACAGCCAGCATGCTTATCTGCTTCGAGACAAAGCAACCATTACTGTGGAATGCTGTGTGAGAGAGAGAGAGGCGGCAGGGTGCGGGATCTGTTGCTGTCTGAGCTTACAAGACAGCATGCTGACATGATCTCAGCCCCCCAAAAACCCACTCTCTCTCCCCCAACATACACACAACACACTCCCTGTCACACTCCACCCTCCCCCGCATTTGAAAAGCATGTGGCAGCCACTTGCATGCTAGGATAGCTACCACAATGCACTGCTCTCTGTGGCCATTGCAAGAGCTGCTAATGTGGCCACGCCAGTGCGCTTGCAGCTGTCAGTGTGGACAGATTGCAGCACTTTCCCTACTGCTCTCTATGAAGGCTGGTTTAACTCAAAACGCTCTACATCTGCAAGTGTAGCCAGGCCCTAAGTAAAAACTCTGCAATCCAATAAAGACACAAAGCAGTAGCATCAAACAAACTTTTCTTTGCACCACAGGAGCCAGACTACAACTAAGTCTCTCCACCTCCATTCCCACAAACTTCGCACACAGTCCTGAATCCCCACCAAACCTCTCTAACTAGATGGGCTTTGCAGTGTGCCCTTTGGGTATCAAACATGGAAACCGAGTGGGGAAAAAGTCTGATTGCTAAATTACATTATCTGCAGAAGAACTGATTTCACAAGCCACCTACTTAATTATGAGAGAGACATATTTTTGACTTTTAAAACAAGCTATTGAACATAAACGTATTTGGTATTTTGAGGAAATGCCTCCAGAATCTCTCCTATTTGTCCTCTACTCTTCTATTCTCACCCTATAGATCTGTGTCCTTCCATCTGTGTCCTTCCATCTGATATGACTTCTTCTCGAACCAGCCAATGAATCTCCTTACACTGGCAAGATGCAGGGGAGTCCCCCTCCCACAGAAACTAAATATACATCTTCCACAGTGCTTACAGCTCTTAGTAGCTCTGGGAAATACTGACATGGAGTCAGAACTCCCATTTAGCAGTGCACTGCCACACAGATCATAGAGCTGCCTGTCAGCATAAATGTTAGAGTTTTGAAATTGATCCTCAATTATGAAGACATTTCACAGTTTTGTGCCTGGTATCTGATCACAGCAATATAAAGAAGTTGAGAAATTTTAGCCATGGTAAGCTCTATAATTTATTCACTCAAACTCAGTACCGGACATAACACAGAAAAGAGGAAGCCAGTGAAAACAAGACCCAGTTTGAATGATCACAGCATTCAGAAATCAATTTAAAAAAAAACCCCAACCACAGACACACACCTATATATTAACACATATATTCACATCCAGACAGAATATACTAAATTGGATATCATGTGTCTTCGGTACAGCTGCACAAGCTAATGATGTGATCTACCATGACTTACTGTGGCAAAAGTCCCCCAGGCTGCTATGGGAAATTGTTTTTGAACTCATTGCAGGATACAATAAATAAATAAAATAAAAAAGAATTTCTCCACTATACTGAGAGGGATGGTCTTGTGCACCATTGGACTGGGACTCAGGAGATCTGAGTGTAATTTCCAGCTCTGTCACAGACTTCCAGTGTGACCTAGGACAAGTCACCATACTCCTCATCCATTAGCTCTCCATCTGTAAAATGGGGATAATATTCGACCTTTGTCTGCCTTGTCTATTTAGATTAGAGGGTCTTTGGGGTAGGGATTGTCTTTTACTATGTGTATGTACAGCATCTAAATGGGTAAAACAATATATGGTAAATACATGTCTTCTACTGGAAGAAGAGGATGATCTTCTACAGTATAATTGAAGCAAGAGCTGAACATGGGAGCAAACTCTCTGTGGATATCGAAGTGACAAAAAGCTTATGTGGTGTGGCAGGAAGGCGTAACTGGCATGAGTCCACAGCATATTCCTAATGAGTGTTAGTAACCTCTAAAATAATACATCTGGGGAGGGGGATACATTTGCTTGGGGGCTACTGCCTGGTTGAAGCGAACTAGATGGGAGTTCTAGCTGATGGAGGAGAGCAATCAGACTGGTGGGAGACACTGACTGGCTAGGAAAGGGGAGAGTCACAGTGGGTGGTGGGGTGGGGGTTGTTGAATGGTTAATGGAAGGAAGTAAATTGTGGAAATAAATCTGTTAGTCTCTAAGGTGCCACAAGGACTCCTTGTTGTTTTTGTGGACAGGAAATCAGGCAGGAAGTTGTCACACTGGATCACAGCAGTGGTCCATCTGCTCCAGTATCCTGCCCTTTGGCAGTTGCCAGTGCCAGCACATTCAGAAGAAAACTTTGCAATGGCAGTTATTGGATAAGCATCCCGCAGGTAAAGTTTCCTCATAAAACAACCCTCCATAGCTTATGCCACAGAGCTTATGGGTTTTTATCCCTCCCCAGCTCTTGTTTATTTAAACAAATTACTATTATCCATAATACAATTTTTAATACTTTTTGGATCCTGGGCCCAGATATTTAAAGGTATTCAGGTGTTGCTGCGCTCAACATTGCAATACCTAACTGGTTTAGGAGCCTAGAATCTCATTTTCAGAAGGGTTTTAGACATTTAGGAGCCATCACTGCGATGACATCCTTGGGGAAACTCCTTTTGTTCTTCCTTCAGGCTTTAAATATGGTACTATACATTTTAATACATACATACACACACACTCAAATATAACCCACAAAAATCTGTTAAGAGCACCTATAAAAAAATCTACACCATTACTAGAAGAAACTGATAACAGCAGTAGAATCAGAAATCTTCACAATATTTCATGAGAACAAAACAACTTATTTAGAAAAGTCAACAGAACCTTTGACTAATGCTTCAGGAAACTTTGCTAAAACCTGGTCTACACAGTTTTGTACCAGTATAATTATTTCCGTTAGGGATGGATTTTTTAACTGATTGTTATTATACCAGTGTAAAGATGATCTATACTGGTATAAGCGTATTCCTCTTCCCTTGTGGTTTAACTGTGTCCATACTGTAGGGGCATAGTTAAAGCTACATAAAAAAATTATACAAGCCTATACACACATACACACCCATTGAACGCACGGGCACACACACGTCTCTTGGGGGAGAAACAGACGAAACCACATGCAAGACAGAAGTTTGCATGAAGCCACTCATTTGAAACACATCTGTTTAATATATTTAGAGAAGGAAAAGAAAATCGTCAATGTGCAATCAGTTTCCCAAGCAGATGGTTATATGATTTCAGAATAAGGAGTTTACATCATGTGGCAAAAATTGACCTGCAATTTCATCACAAAGCTTTTTCAAAATCTGTTCCCCACTGCCCTGCCACTAGTGCTGTGCCATTTCCCAAACTGGAAGGAAATAATTAGCTGCTGTGTCGCTGTAACATTCTCCAGCCCCATGCAATCTTTTTAAATGTTTCTTTTCTTGGCTTATGACATTTTTTTTTCAAAGTATATACTTCTCAGCTGGCAACCAGGATGGGGCTAGATTGCCTGCGGAGTTGATGATAAAATACTGTGCTTTTAAAATACAGACTGCTGGTTTGAATCTTGCCTGAGTTAAAAGATGACTGAAAGTTAACATCTGGTGGCAACTGTGAAATGATCTGATGATTTCAATCCAGTTTTGTGGGCACTTGTTCACATCTCATAAACCAAAGCCACAATTGTCATATTTGTTGGCAGTCCTCAGCAGACCAGGAACTAGCTGGACAGGGAGACCAAACTACTCCAATTCAGAGTTGAGAGTAGTTATTTCCTCTGACTAGACATAGCTGAAATACATTGCCAGGGCAACATGGGAAGTTGCCCACACTGTACAGGATCTATGGATTCAGTCTTCAGGGCTGACTGGCAGCTTTCACAAGCATATATACATAACATCTACATAAAATCAGTGTCAATGAACAATAATTTAATTCTCCATATCTCTCTCTCCTGTACTATATCTGCTGTGGATTTAGTATGAAGGCTTAAAATCTAATAGATGATAAAGCAACATTTCCTGTTTAATATATAGCACATTTTTTTTCTTCTCTTCTGTGGTAAAATACTCTTTTCTTTTCCCTTTGTCATGCACTCCCTTCCCCTCCAGGTGTACTTTACAAAAGTGTGCTCAAGAGAGGAAGTACTCACACAACATTATTATATCAAAGGTGAGGGAAACCAGAAAAACTGCAGATTTTTTTGAAGGTTTGCAATTCTGATAGATTAACAGCTGGGAGCTCTATGGCTGATGTGGCATAAATTCAAATCCTTCCTAAATGAGGCAAAATAATCTTCAAAGGCAGTGTATAAATAACTGATAGGAAGTCATGAAGTTGAGACGAGGTAAAGCTGTCACTCAGATTTTCAGTAAAAGTGTACTTCATACGTATTAATCCTTTCCTGTGACATCAGAAATATCCCTTCCCAGGTTTTGGTTGCAGGCTGCATGGCAAGAGAGAATTGCCTTGGTTCACAAAAGAGATTGATCCCAAAATTTGTTTATTAACTGCATGTATTTTTAAAGGGATTTTTGCATAGAAATGTTGGCTTGGCCAGGCTAGGCTGACAGAAAGTCAGATTACCCTGGTGTGGTTCACTTTGTCTACATTGGTTCACTTTGTCTAGAAGAGAGAACCATTGTTTTAATCTTCCTTTCAGAGTGGAAGGGACAAAGTTAAACTTTTGGTAAGTTACCTCTCCTGCCATGAAACCAAAGTACAGACTGGGCTGGCACCAAAGCTCAGGATGTTAACTGCCTACCTGCAGATACCATGATACATCACTCATGGCTTTCAGGCTTTTAGACATGACTCTACAAAACTTGTAGATAATTTACAACAGAGGTCCTAATCTGCTTGCAGCCAACATGGAGAAACAAGGGATACAGACGGAGATCCTCCGTTGAAGAAACAGCCTTAATAATGTTTCCTCCATTTCCATTCACTGTCACTATGGCCTACCACAGGAAAAGCAGGGAATGTACTACAGACAGGTGCTCCTGCAAAAAAACTGAAGATTGGCAATAAAACCAAGAACAAAACTGAAGCATGAGCATCAGCCAGAAACTGAAGTATCTTGTTTCGATTCAGGGGAAAGACTGGAAGATGCTGGGAAAGGGGAGAATCACAGGCACACACAGAGCACAAAATCGTATAATATTGCAATTTACAAGGTGGAGATAAAACACAGTTGTGCAGTGGCAGCAAGCAAAGCCCCAGGAAATTGATTTATGTTTTCAAAACAAAGCTAAGCTAAAAGGACAAAGTGTGAAAATTTCAAGTTCAGAAATGAGCCAATCTCATTCCTAGTTATTAGAAACACTTTCCATCACTTGATCCAGTTTGAGCTACTGCTTTCATGTTATACTTTTTGTCCGAACTCAAGGACCACGCTTTTCAGAAGTGACTAGTTTGGGTGCCTCTGTTTCTGGATGCTCATCCTCTAACAACTTATTGGGATATATACATAAGAGTATTCAGTATTTTTTTAATATAAAGGTGTCTCAGGTTGAGCACCCAAAAATCACTAAACTGTTTGAAAACCTTGACCTACGTGGATAAATTGGATACCTAGTCGCCCCACCAAATTAATCAGGAATGAATTTATCCCCTTATATTTAGGTACTACAATTCGCTATAAATAATGAGGCACCACTAAAATGCCTTATTGTGGGTTCACACCAAGAGCTGATAAAAAAGGGGGCGGGGGAAATGGGGTATTTTCAAATTTTTTGCACAGAGTCACTTTTCTGTCAAAAAATGTCAGAATGAGAATTTTTTCAACCAGCTCAAGTTAACATGCAAGCAGGAATACGCAACCTTCAAGTGTTATACACAAATCCTTTGTGGTTGTTATGAAGATGAAAGCAAAAAAAACAAACGAAAAAGAAGAACCACTGGTTCCACACAAATATCTCCCTATGCACTTACATACACAACAGTGGCTTAAAGAGTTTTATCATGTCTTTTAAATTGCTTTACAATAAACATTAATATTAAAATAAATATCTAATGATACACAAACCACAAGAATAAGAACAGAACTAGCACCAAATATTTAAACAACGTGGCCCTTCTTAGAAACAGCTTTGCTTCTAACTGCTTGCCAAGCGTTCCACTGATTTAGATGCTCTGAAACAGCTATAGTTAGTGTAAACATTAGAGATTTAAACAAAGTAGAAAATAAAGTACAGCTGACTTGTACACGTAGCTTTGTTTTTTATATTTTTTCAGGCAGGAATGACAAGCCCAGTTGCAACCTCAGATAATACAACAGGGTGTGGCTGTGGGTTCATGCACAATTTGTTTTCCCACCTCTGTAGTAAATGTGATGTGGCGCCACTAAAATGGTGATGTGTTGCACTGGAGCCCCTATCTACTTAGTCCTGTCTATGTTGTAAGCCCTTCCAAGTTGGCTTTTCTGGTTCTCTCACTGTTATGGGCTGCTAATGTGCCTGGGTAACTGTTAGGAAGTGAAACAGAGTATACTGGGAGCCCTCAGTCTTTACGAAATGGGGGAAGTCCAATATATCAGAAGGATTATGGCCACTAATAAGATCCTTTAAATAGCCTTCTATACCCTAATTAGGATTAGGTACCCACTACCTATCAAATCCATGCACCATACAGTATGAATGGAGTCACCAGGCTTCCAACTTTCTAAGAATGGAAGAATCTAAGGAAACATTTGCTCCATGTGCAGTGGCAGTTAAAAAAGATAAAGTTAGGAACCATTAGGAAAAGGATAGATAATAAAACAGAATATAACATAACACCCCTATATAAGTCCATGGTACAGCCACAACTTGCATACTGCGTGCAGCTCTGGGCGCCCCCTTTCAAAAAGATACATTAGAAATGGAAAAGGTACAGAAGGGCAACAAAAATGAATAAGGGTATGGAACAGCTTCCATATGAGGAAAGATTAAAGAGATTGGGTGTATTCAGCTTGGAAAAGAGATGACTAAGGGGGGATATGATAGAGGTCTATAAAATCGTAAATGGGATGGAGAAAAGGTGTTATTTACTCCTTCACATAACACAAGAACGATGGGTCACCCAATGAAATTAATAAGGAGCAGGTTTAAAACAAACAAAAGGAAGTACTTCTTCACACAATGCACAGTGAACCTGTGGAACTCGTTGCCAGGGGATGTTATGAAGACCAAAAGTATAAGCGGATTCAAAAAAGAATTGGATAAGTGGTCTATCAATGGCTATTAGCCAAGATGGTCAGGGATACTGTGCTACATGGACCCAGTATGGTCATTCTTATGGTGGGATTATAACTCTCAGGATACAACTCTCCATTGCTTTGCACCTTTGGGCAGTTATTTACCTCTGTACATTGTGATCACACAATGATACCATCCTGTTTAGCTAAGGTCACACAGGGAAACCGAACCTAGACCCCCTAAGTCTCAGACTAACACCTTAACCACAAGAGTCTCCTTCCTCTCCAAAGCAAATGTTCCTTTTATAAAAGCTTGTCCGAAAGAAGGTCATTGGCATCTCAAGTGTGCAAAATAATGCACAGAGGATTTCATTCATTCTTACATACAAAGGGAATTTAAAATACATACCACACACCAAAAAACAAAGTTATTTTGTAGTTTCTCAAAAGCAAGTATGCAGAGTTAGATGAAATGCCTCAAAAATCAACAAATTCGTCACATTGTTGCCCAAATTACTATGTGAGGGTTTCTACAAAATTAAAACAAATGCCTCTAGAGAACTAGTAGTTTTTCTCCTTCAGGTAACTTACTGTATTATCTTTTTGGTACACACACTTTTTTATTTTAATGATCCTAGTTCGGTATTTTGATGAGCTGTGTGTTGATCACTTCATTATTTTCTTTTTTTATACCGCTTTTGTCTTGCTCTAAAGATGGTGTTTCTCTGTTTACTTTAATAGATTAGGAAGGGATTAATGAAGCTAATTCTATTAACAAAATGGCTATTCTGTTGAAGACTGCAAATCGGTGATTCACTTTGACTTCCTCTGCAGCCTTAGCCATAACAAATCCAGGGTAACTCTGACAGTCCTCTGATGTCAGCCGAGAAGTGCCTCTTGCACTCGGTTAGAAAAGGATCCATTGTAGTGCACATTACCTGTGTTTAGAACTAGAATGGAAAACTCACTGTCAGACACAAGCTAGCGCAAAACAAACAACTGGACACATGCTGCCAGGCAACTTATACTCACTGAAGCGGAGCTAGATCAGGGCATAATTGCCTCATGATGAGTGCAGCGACCATAAAGGAAAAACACCAACATTCGGTATTGGCATTGCTGTTGCTGTTACCTGTGAAGGTAAAATCTGGAGGGAAGCCCTTCAGCCTGGACCAGTGGACTGAGGGTGTAGAAATAAATACACCTTTAACACAGCTGCAACTAGGTGTGTATGCGAGTTCTACTGTAGCATTTGTATTTAGGTTTATTCTTATCTCCATTTTTCACAGGCTCTATTAGGGCTGAAATAAATTGGGGTTTGGTCTGCTGATGGAATAACTTCACCATCCAAGACTGAATTACAGTGAGAAGTCCAACTCTCATGCCATTTCAATCCCATAAGTGGCTTCACTGATTGGAAAAACAATGTGAAAATAAAATACTGAGGTGCCTGATTTTAAGCACAACCTCATCTTGCAAAATCTTATTCAGATGAGTAGTGCAGGTGAGGTCAACTGGAATACATATAGGTGAGAAACAACTGCTCGCATGAGTAGGTTTTTCCAGGATCAGGCTCCTTAAATTCTAAGCTTGTTGGACCCAACATGGCCCCATTAAGTCAATGGTAGTTCTGCCATTGGCTTCAGTGCACTCAGAACAGACTTTTTCTTCACAATTGTCTCTACAGAGCCTACCACATTTTTGGTGATTACTGTGACATGCACTGTACCAATATAACTCCCTCCCCCACACACACGATGTGCAGCAGCACCAGTAAATCCACAAGTCCCAGAATACAGATAACAGCAGCAGTATGAATCATCCTCGGTAATAAGCAATGGGCACACCATGCAAACAAATACAAGTACCCCATACCTGGACCCATCTGGCATTACTGAGCTGAACTTCTGCTGCAGAATGCACAGATGGTTATGGAATGTGAAAGGTGTTTACTAAAATCAGGCTACAGTTACCAACAGATGCTGCATTATAATCCCTACTTCACGTCTACCTTGAACATTTCCGTTTATTGTAGTGCTTTAAATGGGTCAAGTTTGTATAGAGGTGCATGTGCGTGACCCTCTTAAGGCATGGGATTTCAGTTTGATTTGGATGTTTACCAGAAGCTTGCTAAACCTTACTCTAATTCCTTAGGCTGAGCTCATGAGACTTCCAGCCCATTCTTGGGAGATTTCCAGTACTTCCTGGTTTCAGTTAGCCCAGAAACCTGGGGAGCATCTAGCCTTGCCAGTCGTGCAGCGATTTGGTTGTTCCTCTTTCAGTCCAGGTTGAAACAGGAAGCAGAGAAATACATGCATGTTAGGTCTTTCTCTGCGAGATTAAAGAACCTTTTAATACCTAGTATTTTTTCCCTAGGAAGATATTTATACACTGATCAAGTCACCTCTCAATCTTTTTTTTGATAAGCTGAACAGATGAGCTCCATAGATCTCTCACTGTAAGGTATTTTCTCCAGACCTTGAATCATTTTTGGATTCTATTCTTGGTTCAGTCACTGACATGCTGTGTGACTTTGAGAAAGTCACTTCACCTTTCCGGGCCCCCACTTCCCCTCTCACCATTAGTCTTATTTAGATTGTAAATTCCTCAAGACACAGCCGCTCTCTTATTATGCCGTTATACAAAGGGGCCCTGATCTCCTGTATAACACCTGTATAAGTGTCTGGAGCCGCTAGGTGCTATACTAATATAATTTGTTATAAAACATTAAAGTGGCTATTAAACATTATTATTGTAACATATCCATAACCTTAAGGAACATCACACTTGTCACAACGGTGCACAACTAGTGTGTCCTGGCAACTGCGGGGACAGAACTTTGACCTTCCTCCATTTGCTGTTCATAGCATGGGACCTATCAATGCTGATTCCATTCAGCAACCAGCAGTGGCACATATGCAAACAGGCAGGATAGTAAGAATATCAGTGTAGTTCTTACCTCATAATTCCCAACCCGTATTGAAAGGGCAGTGGTCCATAAATTTCCTGTACGTAAAAAGCTGCTTGGGTAGGCAGAATAAATTGCCATAATGGAAAGGCACTGTATGGCATGTATGTCTCATGAAAGATCCTTCCTCCACAAAAGCGTTTGGAAAGAGGGTGCTCTTCTTCAGAAACGCATACTTCAATTCAGGAGGTAGGTTGCTTCCTCCTCTTAGTGGCTTTCTACTTCCAGCTGGGTTACAGACAATATAAAAGCCCTATCCACCAGGCATTCTGTGGGAAACTCAGCTGCAAAGTAGTACCTTGCAATCACCTACTAAGGGCCAGATCATGGTCCCATTCAAGTCAATGTCAACTCCCTTTTATTTCAGTGGGCTAAATGTGGAAAGATCTACTTTAAAAAGGTGACCTGAAACGGCAAAGATATATTTCAAGATAGAAGTTCTATAGTTAAAACTGTAAGAGAAGTCCACAAGCTGTTTATCCAGAGACAGAGCAATGAACACTTTATACCACTGATGTCAAAGACTGAACTGGAAAAATTTAACTAGTGTGTCAGGGAGGTTCTTTTTTTCCTTTTAAACAGTGGTTTTCTGAGTTGTGGCAAAGATGAAAATGATTCACGCACAAGTATGACCTTGCTAACTGTCAGGGCAAACCCCCTTTAAATAAAGCTCCCTGGGGAGTCCTATAGCTCTCCATGATGTCTGTGTAATATTGCACTGCAGAGTGAGAGTTTTGGACTGTTTCCATTTCTGACTCCCTGACCTTATCCAGTGTGCTGGCTGTGGCTCAGTCAGATATGTTGCATTCTAACTTTTCCCATGAGTCTACAGAGTTTCTCTTTTGAGTTGTCTCAGATTTCATTCTCTGCAAACCACCTACTTTTTAAAAGCCTTCCACTTATTCTAAACTGCAAAATTATTTCTCTCCAATCATCCAGGAAAGGAGCCCCCTACAAAAAGTTAAAACATTCTACAATATATATACACGAATCAGTCACTAAATAAGAATACAAAGTGCATTTGAATCTAAATAACTAGAACACAAGGGTATAAATATTAATGATCTCTTGATCTACTATTTTAGCTCACAGACAGGGATAGATGTAAGAATTTCTGGCTGATTTGTCTATTGCTCTTAAAAATTCTTCCAAACGTGCTATTTTGCATCTTTGGAATTGCACTAGTTTGCACCAAACAGCAATTACATTATTATTATTTTTCTGGGTACTGTAAGAACCTCTAAAGAAGGATTTATACCCTCCTTGCTTGGCAGAAATTTTAAGGCTTCTGTGAGTCCCTTGGTCCTTAAAACAGAATCTGAGAGTCAGAGACCAATCTTGGCAATTCTTTCTTTGCAGAACAGAGCCTTCTCTATCATATTGCAATGGAGGTAGGAGCAGAAAGTCCAGATGCACTGATCCATTCTAAGGCCCCAATCCTGCAATCATGTAAACAACTTTACTACCTGGAACTATGGCAATAAAATTAAGCAGTGCTGAAATATTTTCAGAATCAGGGCCTAAGACCTTTCACTCACTAAACTCTGGGCCAAAATGTTGACCTGCAAAAACTACCTTTTCTTATTAACTTTGGGATACAATTCTGCAGAGTTTGCCTGTATTATACTGTTTTCTAGCGTTCAGTTCTCCATGTGATTAACATCTCTAAAAAGTATTAAAAAGCTAAACCAAAATTAACTCAAAGCCCTTGTTCAGTCAAGAGATTTTTGTGATGTTTGATAATGAATAGAAAAAATACATCATTTAGTTATTTTTCATTAAAATTAAGCACTAAAAACTTTAAGACTTTAATTCTACTATCTTTCTCATCTAGTCATGTATACCATATTTTTGATAAATATTTTTTAAAATGACACCTATTTGAGACCATTATTTTTAGCATAACAATCACATAGTGGCAAACAATTAGATATTTGCTTATAACCATCAATATTTCCTCAGAGATGTTGAGAAAATTCTCCTTTTGGGATTAGATTTTCCATATTTCTTATTAGCCAGAAAGTGTTTTTCCTAAAAAAAATAATTTGGTGGAGACAGTTTTGGAGTTATGTAATGCTAATGCACATATTTTTTCTATTGTAAGTTATCATCACACTTCATTAACCAACAGAATTAAAAAATAGTCTGTCTTTGGAAAAGTGCTCGTTTTCATCCATATTTGACCAAGTTTGAAAGAAGTTAGATGATTATAATAAAGATGAGAGACTTGACAATAACTTCAGAAAATGCTCAGATTTTTGTGGGGACAAGAGCTTAATGAAGCCTCTCCCAGTTTGCACATTCTCTGCCCAGCCTGATAGCCACAAGGGCTGGGACAATTTGAATAATTTCCCTTAACAATGAGCACAGTTCTTTTTGTTGGTTTCACAAAGCAGGAGGAGGCAAGGATCCATTTTACATGTGGTAATATTTTCCAGGGCTTTTTAACCTCTCATGTGATAGACCCCCAATGTAGTCAGCAATAGCTGGGGGTAGAGAGAAACACTACTGGGTCCAAGTACAGCTTTTTCTACCTCAGCAAATTGATCACTTATTTGGTTGATTTATTTCCTTCAACCAAGGATGAAAGCTCTTCACAGACACCAATACTTGGGTCCAGCAACTGGGTTACATAATCCAGGTTGATTATCCAGTCACTATCAGGAACAGTTCTTTTGGGTGTGAATTTGGGACTTTAATGGCAGAAGAGAAGGTTCTCTTCACTTCCTTATTTCCTATACTTATTTCATTAATTTATGTTTCATACAGTATATGCACTATAAAGGGGATAATGCTGGTAAAAAGAAATGAAGAAAATGAAAACTTGTCAGATCCCAGAAAAATCTCAGTTTGTCCCTTGAGACAACCTGACACTCCCTTAATAGCAAAGTCTTCCAGTTATCTGCCTCATGGTCCATTCCTTTGCAAACATCTGTTACGATAATGAAGGTTGTGGGTTGGTTCCTACTTTTATAGTGTTGTATGTTACTTTATTTTTGGTGTACTGATCCTACTAAATGTTGGTTTGTGGTTCAGATAAAAGAAAAATCCAAGATGCTGTGTAATATTTTACAAAGTTCATAGCTTCTTTTACCCCCCAAAATACCAAAAGTGCATTCATTACTAGCCACCCATATACATATCAGTGACCTTTGGGGGAGGATAGCAACCAAAGGGTACAGAGCAGTTTGCAGAAATGGATGGAGGGAGGGGGAAGAGGGGAGCTTGTGACCCATAGCCCTATTTTAAAATTTTACCATAGGATCATAATAATACACAGATAAAAATATTCCCCAACATCATCAATGTAATCTTTAGTGTTTCAACAGTTGCTTCTGGTTTGAAGAAAACATAGCTAACTTTCTAATAATATTGGTGAGGAAGTGAATTTTATACCACACACTTTCATCAAAGTCTTCATCTAAAGTTTGCTAATTTAAAGAAAAAAATTCAATGAAAAAATGAGGAGTCAAGCTTTTCATGCAAATATCATGAAACACGTCCCTTTTTTAACCACCTCAGTCTTTATCATCCCACAATACCTTACTTAAGAAGAAAAGAGAAAAATAAAGTAATGAAGATGCACACCCTTGGAAGAAGCTTGCACAGAGGACAAAGGAATGAAGATTGAACTAATATGAGTTAACATCTGTTCTCAGAGGACATTTGCATTAGCACTGATACAACAGAGAAAGAAGTGTTGCCGCAGCTTTTACACTTACAGAAATAGTGAGTCTGGTGTTGCTACTTGCATCCTGTAACACTGTCCTGGGATTTGGAGATCTGCAACCACCACAATCTCCTTTGTAACTCAAGGGAACTTAAGAGCTAAGAGTTACCATATTGCTAGAGCAGTTTATAGGTTCTGAAGAGTTTCAAGAGAGCAAAGCAATAGCTCTTGTACAAAGCTCAAGACAGAATTTATTTTATTTTATTATTTCCCTTGATTTATCTCTAATTTTGTTCCTTTATTCTTCTTTTATTTCTTCTTGGAAACCTTATGTGAACCTGGGCAAAAAGGGGGTTTTAGCACTTATTGCCTCCTAAGCACCCCCTCATTGCTCGGGTTGCCTCTTTGGCTGTCCCACTTCTACTTCTCATTCATCCGGGCCCCTTCAAGAAATCACTCAGTCTCCAGTCACCTTCTAATGTCAATCCTTTAATTCACTCTTCACCTGTCCTCCTCAGGCTGGCAACAGAGTACAGCACTCAAAGGTTTATTTAAACACCAAGTTTTTCAGCTCCTCTTCCCTTCTTTAACTCCCATTTGCAAGCTTTATCTGGCAAGGGCTCTGCAGGAGTCAAACTTGCTCCTCCTGGAGGCTCCTTCCACCAGCCCCAGCTCCACATGGTCTCCTGTTTCCTGCACTTCTCCAGTTTACTACCAGGCTTCCTGCCTCTGGCAGTCTCAACTGTTCTCTCAACCACATCACACACACCCTGAAGCTTCCTGTCTTTTATACTGGAAGAAGTTACTCACCTTGTACGGTAACAACCATTCTTCGAGATGTGTCCCCCTATGGGTGCTCCACTGTAGGTGTGCTTGCATCCCAGATCGGAGAACTTCAGTAGCAGTGTCTGTAGGGTCCGCACACGCGCTGTCTCTCCTTATGCTGTGCCATGAGGCTAGTCAGCGCGCACAGGCTAATCTCCCTCAGTTCCTTCCTTAGAGGTTTTTAAGGTCAGGCTTGACAAAGCCCTGGCTGGGATGATTTAGTTGGGGGTTGGTCCTGCTTTGAGCAAGGGGTTGGACTAGCTGACCTCCTGAGGTCCCTTCCAATCCTGATATTCTATGATTCTCTGATTCCTTCTCTGACACAGAGTCCTTGACAAGAAGTCCGAATTAGAGCGGAGAAGGGAAATCTCAAAGAACATCATTACTGCCCAAGGTGAGTAACTTCTTCGAGTAGTGTCCCTGTGGGTGCTCCACTGTAGGTGACTCCCGAGCAGTGCTTCTGGAGGGCTGGGGCTTTGGAGTCAGGTCAGTTACAGATGACAGCACTGTGGAGCCGAAGATGGCATCAGAGGCGGAGTCCCCAGTGATCACATAGTGTTCTGCGAAAGTGTGGACAGACGCTTATGTCACTGCTCTACAGATCTCTAAGATAGGGAAATTCTTGAAGAAAACAATGGATGATGAGATTGACCTTGTGGAATGTGCATGAATTGAGTCTGGAGGGGTCATGTTGCGAATTTGGTAGCACTGTCTGATCCAATTGAACATCCACTTAGAGAGCCTTTGGGCTGATATTGCTGAGACCTTGGATCTTTCCACAATGGAGAGAAAAATCAAGGGGACTTCCTCACGGTTCTTGTCCTGTCAAGGTAGAAGACCAGGGCTCTCTTGACATCTATGGTATGAAGTATAGCTGTCCTGTTGTCTTGGTGAGGCTTGGGGTAGAAGGTTGGAAAGTGAATCAATTGATTCATGTGAAATGGAGAGGTGACCTTAGGGATGAATTTTGAATGAAGCCTGAGCATAACCTTGTCCAGAAAGAACAGGGGATGTGCCATCAGAGCTGCTATCACTCCTATTC
This sequence comes from Trachemys scripta elegans, assembly GCF_013100865.1. Taxonomy (NCBI): domain Eukaryota; kingdom Metazoa; phylum Chordata; order Testudines; family Emydidae; genus Trachemys; species Trachemys scripta. The sequence continues at coordinate 34,324,185 of NC_048300.1, forward strand.
TCCAGGCTGTGTTGTCTGTTAGTATCTTTATGTGGGATCCTGCTATCAGCAGGAGGAAATGGGCACAGGCATTCCTGACTGCCGTCAGCTGGAGGAGATTGATCCGAAGGGATATCTCTGCAGGCAACCATTTCCCTTGTGTTGTGAGGCCGTTTAAATGTGCACCCCACCCTCTGAGTGATACGTCGGTGGTAAGCGGCAACAATGATGATGTCTGCGAGAAGGGGATCCCTTTGCACACATGGGATGGGTCCTTCTACCAGTTTAAGGAGTTTTTGATCCTGGTGGGTAGTGACAGGGGTTTGTCCAACCTGTCCCTTTTTGGTCTGTAAACCGAACTGAACCACATTTGGAGGCATTACATGTGAAGCCTGGCACGTGGTATCACTGCCGTGCCTGCTGCCATATGTCCCAAGAGTTGGAGGCAGAGCCTGGCTGGTATTTGTGGCTGCATTGAACGGTGTCTCTGAGTGAAACCAGGGATAGGAACCTGTGTTGAGGTAGGAGGGCTTTGGCCTGTAACACATCCAGGTTCGCCCCTATGAATTCCAGGCATTGCACCAGACTGAGAATTGACTTCTAGGTGTGGATCTATAGATCCAGGTCTGTGAACAAGTGTATAGTAGTGTCGATGCCTTGATGAGCCTCCTGGAGAGATCAGGCTCTGAGGAGACAATCATCCAGGAATGGGTAAATCATTATATGTTGAGCAGCTACCACAGAGAACTTTGGAAATACTCGCAGGGCCAATGATAGCCTGATGGGGAGGACTCTGTAATGGTAATGGTAGTGTCCCAGAGTGAACCAGAGAAATCGTGTGTAAGCCGATATGGAGATGTGAAAGTAGGCATCCTGGAGGTCGAGGGCCAAAAGCTAGTCTCCCTCTTCCAATGTTGGAATGATAGTCGATAAGATGACCATCTTAAACTTCTGAGCTTGACAAATTTGTTGAGAGCTCTGAGGTCTAATATGGGTCTCCAAGCTACTTTCCTTTGGGGTAATAATGAGAATAGAACCCTTTGCCTCATTGATATTGAGTTACTGTTTCTATGGTTTCTAACTGGAGGAGGCAATTTATCTCCTGCCGTAGTAAACTCTCACGAGAAGGGTCTCTTATGAGAGACGGGGAATAGAATCATAGGAGAGTTCATCTAGTCCAGTCCCCTGCACTCATGGCAGGACTAAGTATTATCTAGACCAGGGGTGGGCAAACTACGACCCAGGGGCCACATCAGACCCTTCAGATGTTTTAATCTGGCCTTCAAACTCCGGCTGGGGAGCAGGGTCCGGGGGTTGCCCTGCTCTGGCGCTCCAGCCGGGGAGTGAGGCCAGGGAGTGGGGTCGGGGGTTGGCCCTGCTCTGCGTGTGCCATGGCTCTGCCCAGCTCCCAGAAGCAGCAGCATGTCCCCCCTCCGGCTCCTACGCATAGGGGCAACCAGGGGGCTCTGCACGCTGCCCACGCCCCAAGCGCAGCCCCCACAGCTCCCGTTGGCCAGGAACCATGGCCAATGGGAGCTGCAGGGACAGCACCTGCAGCCGAGGCAACGTGCAGAGAAGCCTGGCCACACCTCTGCGTAGAAGCCGGAGGGGGACATGCCGCTACTTCTGGGAACTGCATGAAGTAAGCGCTGTCCACAGCCTGCACCCCTGCCCTCCTCCCAGGCCCCAATCCCCTGCCCCAGCCCTGATCACTCTCCCACCCTTCTGCACCCCCAACTCCTCATCCCCAGCCCAGAACCCCCCCCCCCAGCCAGAGCCCTCACCCCCCCATCCCAACCCCCTACCCCAGCCCAGAGCCCCCTCCTGCATCCTGAACTCCTCATTTCTGGTCCCACCCCCGAGCCCCGCCCCCAGCCAGAGCCCACATCTCTTCCCACACCCCCAACCACCAATTTTGTGAGCATTCATGGTCCACCATACAATTTCCATACCCAGATGTGGTCCTCGGGCCAAAAAGTTTGCCCATTCCGATCAAGACCATTCCTGACAGGTATTTGTCTAACCTGCTCTTAAAAATCTCCAATGGTGGAGATTCCACAACCTCCCTAGGCAATTTATTCCAGTGCTTAACCACCCTGATGGTTAAGAAGTTCTTCCTAATGTCCAACCTAAACCTCCTTTTCTGTGATTTAAGCCCATTGCTTCTTGTCCTATCCTCAGAGGTTAAGAAGAACATTTTTTCTCCCTCTTCTTTGTAACAACCTTTTACGTACTTGAAAACTGTTATGTCCCCTCTCAGTATTCTCTTTTCCAGACTAAACAAACCCAATTTTTTCAATCTTCCCTCATAGGTCATGTTTTCTAGATCTTTAATAATTTTTGTTGCTCTTCTCTGGGACTTTCTCCAATTTGTCCACATCTTTCCTGAAATGTGGCACCCACAACTGGACACAATACTCCAGTTGAGGCCTAATCAGTGTGGAGTACAGTGGAAGAATTACTTCTCGTGTCTTACTTACAACACTCCTGCTAATACAGCCCAGAATGTTGTTTGCTTTTCTGCACAGTGTTACACTGTTGTCTCATATTTAGTTTGTGGTCCACTATGACCCTCAGATCCCTTTCTGCAGTACTCATTCCTACACAGTCATTTCCCATTTTGTATGTGTGCAACTGATTGATCCTTCCTAAATTGAGTACTTTGCATTTGTCCTTTTTGAATTTCATCCTATTTACTTCAGACCATTTCCCCAGTTTGTCCAGATCATTTTGAATATCCCTGAAAGCACTTGCAACCCCTCCCAGCTTGGTACCGTCCACAAAAGGGTGTTGTGGAGAAGGTAGGGAGGTAAAATGGATGGAATACCCAGTCTGAACGATCTCTAGGACCCAGCGGTCCAATGTTATACATTCCCAGGCTCTGCGGAATTCTGCCAATCGGTGGCCAAATAGGTGTAATAGATGGTCAGCTGTATCAGTTGGGGGGAAGTGGTCTAACGGGGCCTTGACCTGCCCATCAAAAGTGGTGCTTAGATGTAGAGATTTGGGACAAACATTGTGGGCCACGTGGTTTGTGTTTTGGAAATTTCTCATTCTTTCTTTGCACCTCGTAATGGCACTGAGGTTGATATTGTGCATGTAGCCTATGCTGAGTTTGGGGACTAAATTGTCTCTTTTGTCCCAGTGTACAGATACCCTCTGGTCGCTGGGTATCCCTAGAATCCATCAGGGTATGAAGTTAGGAGTCGGTCTTCTTGCAAAGACCTTCATGCCCTCAAAAGGAAGATCTTCCACCGTGGACTGCACCTCTTTTGGGAATCTTAACAAGTGACGCCATGACACCCATCGCCTCACCACAGCCATGGACATGGACCTAGGTGCCATGTTGGTGGTGTCGAGGGCCAACTGTAGCGATGTTTTTGTCACTAATTGGCCCCCCTGGATAACAGCCTTAAAGGAGTCCTGATGTGTGCAGGGCCGGCTCCAGCTTTTTTGCTGCCCCAAGCGGCGAAGAGAAGAAAAAAAAAAGCCACGATCGGTGGCACTTCGGCAGCTGCTCTACTGTGCTGCTTCATTCTTCGGCGGCACTTCGGCAGCTGATCTACCGCCGCCACTTCATTCTTCGGCGGCACTTCGGCGGCTGGTCCTTCCCTCCGAGAGGGACTGCGGGACCCGCCGCCGAATTGCCGCCAAAGACCCAGATGTGCCGCCCCTTTCCATTGGCCTCCCCAAGCACCTGCTTCCTGCGCTGGTGCCTGGAGCCGGCTCTGGATGTGTGTTTGGCAACTTTTCAATTAAGTCATTAAGTTTAGAGTAATTTATGTAATCATACTTGGCCATTAGGGCCTGATAGTTGGTGATACAGAACTGTAAGGTGACTGAGGAATACACCTTTCTGCTGAAAAGATCTAGGCACATCCAGTCCCTATCACAGGGTGTAGCCCTGGACTGGTTTTGTCGGCCACGGGAATTGATGGCATCCATCACAATGGAGTTGGGTGGCAGGTGGGAAAATAGGAATTCCAATTCCTTGGCGGGAACATAATATTTTTTGTCAACTCGCTTGCAAGCTGACACCACTTAGCTGGATTTGCCACATGGTCTTTGCCAGGTCTAAAATGGCCTCAATAATTGAGAGGGCAATCTTTGAGGAGGATGAAGAGTGGAGAATATCAGAGTTGATGGTGGGTGTTCTTGAATTCCTCTAGTGGTATCTGGACCATGTTCACCACCCTCTTTGCCAGCTCCTGGAAAAGAAGGAAGTCGTCTGCCAGAGATGGTGGGGGAGGCATGACAGCTTAGCCCGGAGAAGAGGTAGATATGGCCTTTGGTGTTATTTCCTCTTAGGTACCGGCTTTCTGTTCCTCTACACCCATAGGCAGTTCCAAGACCCTGGGTGCTGTAGCTGAGGGATGTACCTGGTGAGTTCTCAGGCAAGGCTCGAAGTCCAAGAAGCAGGCTGTCACTGTGCCACCCAAGGATCCCAATATGGCCATTGTGGTCACATAGGGCCTGGTGGAGGTGCCCAGGGTGACCGTACCCAGATGGTGGTGCTAGTAGAACCATCTGTGGGTACATTCTTGGGCCTTGTCAGGCCATATGGAGCTTTGGAGGAGTACTGTGAAACCACCCCCTCTGGCTCTCGCTAGATAGTGGAGGGGCATGACATAGCTGCCAATGTAATCAAGGTGGCTCATTTCAAACCGTTGACAAGAAGGTGTGAAAACAACGGTTTGAAATGAGCCACCTTGATTACATTGGCCTCATTAGTATTCACCCCTTCTTGTCAACTGTTGAGAATAGCCCACTTCCACCTTAATTGAATTGGCTCGTTAGCACTGAACCCCCGCCCCCCTTGGTAAGACAGCTCCCATCTTTTCATGTGCTGTGTATTTATACCTGCCTCTGTATTTTCCACTCCATGCATCTGATGAAGTGGGTTTTAGCTTACAAAAGTTTATGCCCAAATAAATGTGTTAGTCTCTAAGGTGCCACAAGGACCCCTCGTTGTTTTTACAGAAGAGAAGGAATTTCTTCCACAAAGTAATGCAACTTCAGATTTATATGAGGATAAGGGATGGACTTGAAGGTGAGGTCATTTTAAAAGAAGAGGAGCACCACATCATGGCTCTTTCCCCATACACTCCAGATGCCACAGCCTATAAAGAAAGGGGTCTACTGAAGATCAAAGTATTTTATTAACTTAATTACAAAGAAGAAAGTTTCTTCCAACGTTGCCACAACCTTTTCGCTGCGTTTCAGTAATGTATTTGCTGTATAATCCATTTGATCTTTTTGTTTACTGTTTCATGTTTTGTAAATAGTGTGAATATATGATACATCTCTCAGAGGAATGATTGCCCAGTTCTTAGGACACTAGCCTAGGACTTAGGAGACCCAGATTCAATTCCCTGCTCTGCCACCAACTTCATGTGGCAAGTGACTTAAACTCTGTTCCTCATCTGTGAAAGGGGGATACACTACTTCCCTACCTCACAGGCATGCTGCAAGGATAAATATATTCAAGACTGTGAAGTAGTTTAAGTTCTACTAATGGAAGCACTATATAAGAGATTGGTGATATCTTTACTAATATATTACATCTTTTTTATTACATCTAATTTTAAAGACATTCACGCTTGATGTACCTGCCAAAACCACATTAGAAGAGTGCATATCTTATGGGATCTGCTTGGTCCTCAATTGGCAGATGACCAAGATGAGCTTGTTAGAAATACAGCTTCCGCCCCTAATGGGTCCATTTTGTTTTAGTTCCAGCTGAGCAAAGGACTTTCCATTGCTCTGCTATAACCTTGGGCATCCACAAAAGATTCAGGCAATTTTGCAGGTGCAAGTGGTGAAGGGATTAAGGCACTAGGGAAAGAAATCTGATAAGTGAAGAAGTGACATTCTTCTTCCTCTGTGCTGAGAGCTGTTCAGCAATGCTGCTGCTATATGGAAAAGCACTGCACGAAAGACTGAGTAATAGAGGGAGTGCATAGCATGAACCCTTCCCCACTCGGCACTACTTAGGTCACCTTGATTGACAGAGAAAGGGCAGGTATATACAGATCAAAGACTATCTGGAGGTCCAGAATATTCTCTCAACAACAAGCCTTTCCTCCTCCAGTTTGCTGCACTTTCTTAACGAACTGTCATGTAATTCACCTGTACTTATTACTCAGGAGACAATCTGCCACCATTCCAACTTACAGTAATAATGACAAATCCATTTCCAGTTACACCCTGCGTTAATAGACCTGTTATTGCTTATCTACTGTATGTGTTAGTGAAGAATTAGAACTTTTTCTTCTCTGTATGCTGTCTTTCATACTATTAAGTTGTCTGTAACAGACAGAAGGAATAAAAAAATATATAGTCTGAGATTATTTCATGTATTAAAAATATAATGCTTTCATTTGCTACACTGATCTACCTATCTAAGTATTTATATGGCCATCATCACCATGATATGAGTGCATCCCATTTTTTTTTAAAGTGACAGATGCTCTCTTCTCTCTTACGCTCAGAAGCAGGCTTAGAAAGCTTTCCCCTCCCTACATGTCCCTCCCCCACTTTTAAATGAAAGAATCTTTGAGTTTGTCTACATGAACTTTTAGTTCACAAGCAAGCTGGGGTATGGATCTATCCTGCACTAGTCTACCTCAATCTGTCCACATGGAGCCTATTGACTTGCATTGGAGTGAGGGTACTACTGTACTGAAACCTGGGCAAAGAGCTGGGTCTCACATTCAGAGCTGAACGTGGTGATACAGTGTCAAAATAGAGGCTAGAAAACAAACAACTTCCAGAAAAGAATCAGATTCAGATCTAACAGCTCAATTCAACTGAGGCACAAGATAATAACAAAAAAGAATACACTAAATAGCTGGTTTTTTACATGATCCTTTGTAGCATCATAGTTTTTAAAATCAAACTCCACAGCTTCACTGGTTAGGGTTGCCAGCTTTCTACTTGCAGAAAACAAAACACCCTTGCCCTGCCTCCTCTCCCTCTCCCCCCCCCCCCCGCTCTCACTCCATCCCCCAAGAGAACAAAGTAATTATTTAATTTTAAACATTCAAAAGTGATCAAGGTTGGAGTTTCTGGGGACTGTAGTTTAACTAGAAGAACCTAGAGAAATGTGAGAACAATCTCTAGAAACTCTTCATTTTGAGGAAAGGCAGTTCCCTTTAAAATAATTGAGAAATGTCAATAAAGCAGCGTTACTGCGCTCTGAACTTTTAACTCGGCTGCCGAAATGCACCAGATCTGGAATACAAAACATTTGGAACCATTTCCGTTCTCTTTCCTAACACAGTATATTGAGCTGTGAATCAGTTTGCTGCTCACCTGTTTCCTGAAGACTGAGGTTTTAATCCATTTACACTGCTTTACTATAGAGGAAACTGACCTAGTACAGTTACAATTGCAAAACTGAAATGATCTGTTGCTTCAACTGAAGAGAAAGGCTCATAATATTCCACATGGTAACATCGTGGAACCTTCTACATCCTATTAGAGACTCTATCCCACTAAGACTGGTTATTTCTACTACCACAAAAATAATTCCCTAGCTCAAAGTCTCTCTACCAGAATCACAAGTACATTTGGCTCGATTCTGTTCTGTCTTACATTAGGGTGAGCGAGGAGTAGCGCTATTAAAGTCAGCGACATTGCTCTGCTTTGAATACAAGTTAGAATCAGCTCCATTACAGTTAGAAATTTGCAGGTGGGAATGCATAACCAGCTGTCTCACTCCCTTGACACCCAAGGACCAATTCTAGTGGGTAGACTGTGCTTCCTTATGAAAGCCCCAAATCTGCCATTTTCTGTAATCACTTGGACTTGTCACAGAACTCGAACTCCTTCCTTTCATTTTTAGCCCCTTGTACTTAGTGAAAGGACAGCTGTATTTCTAAATCCAGTCAGACAGCTCTCAGGTCGGTATCCTTTTTCCTAACTGATTTTAGAAATAAACAAATGCAGTACAAAAATCTCCAACCCTCCCCCCAAAATCCTGTCAAAGCTTTATATCGGGGTCGGCAACCTTTCAGAAGTGGTGTGCCGAGTCTTCATTTATTCACTCTAATTTAAGGTTTCGCATGCCAGTGATACAGAAAGAGACCTTCTAAAGACATTAAAATGTAAGTCTAGAGTATATAACTAAACTATTGTAGTATGTAAAGTAAATAAGGTTTTTAAAATGTTTAAGAGCCCCCCGGACCGGAGGCCAGGACCCGGGCAGTGTGAGTGTCACTGAAAATCAGCTCGCGTGCCACCTTTAGCACGTGTGCCACCTTTAGCACGTGTGCCATAGGTTGCCTACCCCTGCTTTATATAACAACAGAATCAGTACACTAAAACCAAACTAATTTTGTTTTATGAATAAAATATTAACAGTACCCCTACAGCATAGGCAATTTGACAATAAACCCGATACAGCACTTCCAATATAATCACGTAAAACACAGGCCTTTTTTCTGTATACTCACCTTTCAAATTCCTGTAAATACCTTGAGCTCTGTTCAAGTTTCCTTCCCTCCTAGAGTTCATTAAATAGCTTGTTAGTACCAACCTATGGCATGCCATTTTTCAGACAGATCAAACATTAGTTGGAAAATAATCAAGAGCAAGACAAAGGTATATCTAAATATCTGACTGCTTTAAATCTTTTTTTTTTTAAATATAGGTACCACTTATGTATCTGATTGACCTGGGATACATCAGAAATATTTAGACAATCAGAGTTTAGGATAAATGAAACCTGTTTCTAAACAAATTTGGGGTCATCTGAGTTTGATAATCAGAGTTTAACCTGGTTCTCAGAAAGGTTGGTTGCTGTTGTTTTGCTGGATTTTGGGGGGAAGTATTAGACATTTACATAGATGAGAACATCCACAGCTACATTACATTGGATTTAAAGGATAAGGGATATAAGCCTTCATGCTTCCTGGCATAAGCCAGTCATTAATTACAGGGGTTTTAAAAAATATTCCTCTATGCATAGGATCCTCTGCAGCAGCTTGTACTGGCTATGGTCCACACAGGATGTCACATAAATGGACCATTAACCTGATCTAGTAATGGCAAGCCAGATCTTTGAAGATCCCACATCTTCATTTACTTGCTTTTATATTTCTACGTTATCAGCCCTGTTTCATGGCCTTCATCCTTTTGTTCATGAACTAGAAGGGATTCCCTGTCGATGCTGTTTCCTTAACAGAGTGAAGGGATCGTGGCTAAGTGACGCAGTGCACTTTGCAGAACTCCTAGCTCATCCAGGAAATTCATCCAGGTTATAATGTGGGACTGGATCCCACAACCATATTTGGTGAGTGGAAAAAATACCACCACTTTTGAGGGCAAAATCTGGTCCCTAATCTGTGAGTCTGATGGTTACTGCACACAGGCAACCCAAAGTAGTCCTAAATATGAAAGAAAAATGTGTAAGTTCAATAAAAATTATGAAGCCTATTTTAATGGCTTAATATCTAGCCCTTCCCCCAGTGCCCTTAATGACTTGAGATGCTTCTTTCGGCCACAAAGCAAAAGAATAGCACTAAAAAGATGGATCTCCAGTAGCCGTGCAGAGCACTATCACAAAGTACAACACTAACCCACTCATGTACAAGTTAAATTAACAGATCTTATAGTATCCAACAATATCATGCAATACAACAATAGAGTCATGTAAGTTCCCTCTATTCAAAGAGAAGCAGCATCACATGAAGAGGTAAAACTAAATGTTAAGGAGTCTGGTGGCACCTTAAAGACTAACAGATTTATTTGGGCATAAGCTTTTGTGGGTAAAAACCTCACTTCTTCAGATGCAACATCTGAAGAAGTGAGGTTTTTACCCACAAAAGCTTATGCCCAAATAAATCTGTTAGTCTTTAAGGTGCCACCAGACTCCTTAACATTTAGTTTTACCTCTTCATGTGATGCTGCTTCTCTTTGAATAGAGGGAACTTACATGACTCTATTGTTGTATTGCATGATATTGTTGGATACTATAAGATCTGTTAATTTAACTTGTACATGAGTGGGTTAGTGTTGTACTTTGTGATAGTGCTCTGCACGGCTACTGGAGATCCATCTTTTTAGTGCTATTCTTTTGCTTTGTGGCCGAAAGAAGCATCTCAAGTCATTAAGGGCACTGGGGGAAGGGCTANAAGTCACTTTGGTACTTCTGAAAATTCCACCCATAGTCTTTCCCAACATATCCCCAAGCCCTTCCCCACTGACATCACCTGAGTGACACCAACCACGATGAGACAAACAGCAGTTAGAGCACTTAGAAATGGGAGAAAGAGAGAAGCAGCAGTGTCTCCTATCTCATCCAGAGAAGTGTGGAGCTCCTTCACATCCCACTAGTGTGAAGTCAGTGGAAAGGCCCTTTGTATTATTAAGAAACTGGAACACAGACAGAGCTATATTTGTTTTTATGACCAAGCAAGACTCAAAAAATAGAATGGAATGTCCCAGAGCCTGACTGGTCTGACTGGTCCTCTCTGTGCATCTAAATAAGGATACCAGGATAAAACAAAAGAGAAAGCACACAACCCTGGGTTTAGCAGGCCAACCACTGAGCTATCCCTACCCCCTCTGAACACTTCACAGAGTCATCATTCTATGTCTGGCCTTTCAGCCCTCATCCTCAAAGGAAACCAGCACAACACTCTCAAAAGACGAGCCTGGCAGCTTAAATTCATAATTCTACTAGACACTAAAAATCATGGACTGAAGAGAGATGCTGGATTTGTGGCTTATTACAACCATCTGTAACCCATTAACCCCCTCTTTTCATCCTATGACTACAGAGGTGTTAACTGGCTACTCTATCTCAAATGGTACCTTAAAATATGTGCCAACTACTTATGCTAAACAATCTATTCCACCTTGCATTTAGCTGTGACCTGGGAGCACCTTTCCCAAACCTGAAGAGGAGCTCTGTGTGGCTGGAAAGCTTGTCTCTCTCTCTCCATGAATGTTTTGCAGATCTTATTAATAGGTTGACAAACCCCTGGCTCAAGGCAAGATTGAAGGCTGGGAGGAAGTAATTATTTTAAGACCAAAAAAAAAAGTTTTATTTTTAAAAAATGTAGAGATCTATTCTATAATGCATTATATTGTGTTCACAGAGCGGATTTGTACAGTTTAAAAAAAGTTCATTCACATTATCTTTCATTATTATAAGGGGTTAAGTAGAGTGATCAAAAAAACTTTTGTTCTGTATTCCCATTTGATCAGGATAGATTTTTCAGACTCTGTTATAGTTTCAGCATGCCACTTTGTACTTTTCGTGTATCCTTTCCAAAATTTTTGCTTGTTGTAGTGTGTATTGTTCTGTTTAGGTTAGTAGCACAAATGTTTACTAAGTTGTTCCTGTTCTGGTATAGTCACAAAACTAAACTTATTTTTAAACACATTGTGAGTGTATATTTTAAACTTGTAATCTTTAAAAACAAAGTACTGAGTAATTTTTCCTGATTTCTTGAAAAATCATATTAATATATTAGTTTTTAGAAAATGTAATTTGCAAGTGAATATTTAACAGGGACCAGATGATATGTTCTTAAATGAATTTTATAAGAAACACAGGCACTCTTGAAAATCCAACCTTACCTGCTGCCAAAGTGATTTAGAAGCACAAGTCACTGCTAATTTAGGTGCTCCCATCTTATTTATGTGCTTTTGAGAATCTCATCCTTCATTTCTATGACTTTGGTTATTGCTGTGGGAGAGGGGTGGATAGCTTGACTTTTCTATGCAAAATAAAAACATACCTACAAAAAAACCTGACCTCTGTTGGAGGAAATATAGACTCATGCATATATGTAGTTGCCATTCCTGCAAATTCAATCCTTTGGATTGCAAAATAATTATTTCCCCCCGGCCTTCAATCTTGCCTTGAGCCAGGGGTTTGCCAACCTATTAATAAGATCTGCAAAACATTCACAATTTCAAAATAAAAATTGTGTGCCGTTTAAGTTCCAAAAACATTGGTGACGGAGAGGTGAGGCATTCATGGGTTCAACAGCAAGGCTCCAGATGTTTATTATTATTAGATTGGTCCCTCAAATATATATATATGTAATTGTCCTGGGTTAACTCTGTCTCATTTTTATCCACCATACCAACAGTAATTTTGCCCTGTGCCAGGTGGCTTCCTCTTATGACTGGGTCATTTTATAGACTCTCCCTTTCTGGGACAATATAGAGTCTGACAGACCAGGAGTCCAATGACACAGTGAAGGGGCAATAATTCCAGGATTCTGCAGAGCCCTGACCCCTTTGTTCTAAGGGGTTTTCTATTTTCCCCCCATGGGGTCGTAGGGTAATTCAGTTCTGCCCTCTCTTCTGAGTTCCAGCTCAGGAACTCTCTTAAGCAGTTTGGACCAGCTCCTTACAATCCCTTACTACTTCCTACCTTGCCTATCTTATAGGTGTTTCCAGACTCCTTTTCTCTGATTGTCCCTCTCTGGGCAGTTTGACTTCCTGCCAGTCTGCTGCTACTGGAGTCTCCCCTCAGTATTCTCTCTGGCAGCTGCCCCTGTATCTGCAACCTTCTCACCCCCAGCTGTTGCTGGCCCAGCAATTAGCCACAACTAAAGAGATAGTTAGCCTGCCTGTTAACCCCTTAGTGGCAGTTGTAAGATGGGGTCTATATACTTCATGGTAGTAATGAATACAGGCAGCATTTTTAAAAAGAGTTGAAGAACAGAAGGCCTCAGCTGCACAATGCCCAGACAGTAAAAGCCTGGGACTAAGATAAACAGTGCATAATACTCTTCTCCCACCCTTTGTCTTGTCAATTTAGATTGTAAGCTCTTCAAGGCATGGACTGTCTCTTAGGGATGGTCTTCATTACCAGAGAGATCGACACTGCTGCAATCGATGCAGTGGGGGTCAATTTAGCAGGTCTAGTGAAGACCCACTAAATCGACGGCAGAGCACTCTCTGGTCAACTCCAGTACCAGCTCTCGGAGAAGAATAAGGTAAGTCGAGCAAAGAGTGTCTCCCATTGGTGCAGTGTAGTGAAGACACCCGAGTAAGTCGACCTAAGCTACATCAACTCCAGCTACATTATTCATGTACTTACCTCGGTAGTGAAGACAAGCCCTCACTCTGTGTTTTCACACTGCCTGACATAATGATCTCTGTCAGTGTCAGCAGGTGCTACCAAAATATTAATTATTAATAGGGCTGTCAATTAATCACAGTTAACTCAAGAGATTAATTCAAAACAAATTAACTAAAAAAAAATCGATCGCGATTAATCACAGTTTTAATTGCACTGTTAAAGAACAATAGAATACCAATTTGAATTTATTATAAATATTTTTGGATGTTTTTCTACATTTTCAAATATATTGATTTCAATTGCAACACAGAATACAAAGTTTACAGTGCTCACTTTATATTTTTTATTACAAATATTTGCACTGTAAAAAAGGTAAACAAAAGAAATAATATTTTTAATTCATCTCATACAAATACTATAGTTCAATCTCTTTATCATGAAAATGCAACTTAAAAATGTAGATATATTTTTTGTACATAACTGCACTCAAAAACAAAACAATGTAAAACTTTAGAGCAGGACTTGGCAACCTTTGGCACACTGCCCATCAGGTTAATCAGCCGAGACATTTTGCTGATGTTGACCGTCTGCAGGCATGGCCCTCTACAGCTCCCAGTGGCAACGGTTCACCGTTTCCGGTCAATGGGAGCTACGGGAAGCGGCAGCCAGCACGTCTCTGCAGCCTGCGGCTTCCCACAGCTCGCATTGGCCAGGAACGGCGAACTGCGGCCACTGGGAGCTGTAGGGCGCCATGCCTGCAGATGGCAAACATCAGCAAAATGTCTCGTAGTCCACCAGCTGATTACCCTGATGGGCCGCGTCCCAAAGATTGCTGACCCCCGCTTTAGAGCCTACAAGTCCATTCAGTCCTACCTCTTGTTCAGCCAATCGCTAAGACAAACAAGTTTGTTTACATTTACAGAGATAATGCTATCTGCTACTTATTTAGTATGTCACCTGAAAATGAGAACAGGCATTCGCATGGCACTGGTGTAGCGGGCGTTGTAAGGTATTTATGTGCCAGATATGCCAAACATTCATATGCCCCTTCAAGCTTTGGCTTGTAGATTATGCTATCTTTATTTACAGTGCAAATATTTGTAATAAAAAATAATATAAAGTGAGCACTCTACACTTTGTATTCTGCATTGTAATTAATTTATTTTAAAATTTAGAAAAACATCCAAATATATTTATAATAAATTTAAATTGGTATTCTATTATTGTTTAATGGTGCAATGAAAACTGATTAATCATGATTATTTAATTGTTTGACAGCCGTAATTATAAATAATAATTGCAACAAAAGAGTCTTTGACCAGGCTCTGGGTTTTCCAATCACAGATACATTAGTGTGGTGTGCAGAGGGGAACTACCCAAGCTGTAGTTGTTAGAGACTGGGGTACTATGGCATGCAGAATATTTTGTGGGTATTGTGTGAGAACATTCAGGAATGCAAACGCTTTAAAGACAGATGAGCTCAGGTTCCCTCACCATTAGCATCCAAAAACTACTGAGTACACAAAAGGTAAAAGACATTGGTCATCATCCCACCCAGATATGTTCAGCACTTTATTTCCAGATGAAAATAAGTTACTCTCAGGTAAACTGCAACTATTGAGGGTGGGGGGAGAATCAGCGCATGGGACATAGCCCAAAGCCCAAAACTTCAGGGCAACTACTGGAAGAGGGATGGAGAAAGCAGCCAAAAATGGCAGCACTAAAAAGTCTTACCACTAGTTTCACAAGGATTCTATACTTGCTCCTGTGAACCACCCACTAGTGGATTTTCTTTTTACAGCAGAAATCTGTAAGGATGATCTAGTTGGTGTTCCAAGCAGTCACACACACCAAGAAATAACTTGCATCTCGCGGTTATTTTTCATCTCCCTTTAAGGTATGACAAAGACATTCCAAAGGCTCCCAAAAGCTCAATATCACATTATATATATATATACACACATTAAATAAATAAATAAATAAGACTGCTTTCCTCCAGCTCCAAAGCCAGTCAGAGAAGCAAGTTAGGGTACATGACCATCTACCTCCTCCTGGCCTCCCTACACACTTCCTACAGAGTCTCTCCCTGCAGTTGGCTTATATCCTCCACCTCTGGGAATAAAGTGCATGCTGCCAATTAGGCTTGTTAACATTCCCCCAAGGAACTCCTGCTGTTCTATTAAGCCTAATTGTTGGATTGCTGGCAGCAGCTGTGGGACGTCTGGTTGCCTGGGACAGGGTTTTAACTCCTTGCTTCCCAGGTATTGCACGGGGTTTATCCACCCCCATCAAAGTACGTAACACATTAACAATTTCACCATTCCTGTTAAAGTAAAAAAAAAGACAGACTCATGCCCATGCCTGGAAAATGCTCTTGAATCCAATGTCTGAACCAGTAAATCCAGAGCAGACATAGAATAATTCCCAAGTAAAACAGCCTAATATATCTATAACACAATCTGAAGCTCAGTGCTTTATTCTGCCATGTAAACAAAGCCTTCAGAATTGCACATGTTAAATCAGTCATTAAGTTCTGTAGATCAACTATGTGCTTCTTTAATCCAGAACAAATTTATAGATATATTCTTGATGTTTCACAGCCACAATATTACTTTTAGATTTTGCTGTTCCCATAAAACATTCTTTGGCATACTATTTAGCAATAAAAAATTTTAATTTTCAACCCAATGGTTTCATTTCCCTGGGGGGAAAAGTGCCTTCAGACAGAAAACTGTTTGGCTCTTAAATTCACATCTTAAATTCAATAGGCTCAGCTCTCTCATCAATATCTACTAACTTCTATGATGTAAAAGTCCCGTGCAAATATACAAACCCTGCAAAATGTATTACTGAACCCAGACCAAAGTTGCCAAAAAGGTGCATGTTAAGCTGCTTCATAATACCAGCGTGTCTATTAGCAGCAACTTTTGTACTGATGAGGTATCTCATCGGTGGCCCTTTAATCCTGCACTTTATCATAGTACTAATCTATCCAGGAGTGACCATTCATACCCTGTGTTCACACATGAATCTAAACTGTCCTTCAAATCCATCTTTTGTTGTGTCTTTTTTCAAATTCCCTCCTGCCCTTCCACAAGTTTTCTTCACAGCTTTGTTCTGCCAAGAAATACCAGACGCGTTTCTTTTTCACATAGTGTTTATTCTTCTTTGCTTCATTTGAATAACTGACTTGCTTGTGGCACTCCTTGAGAACCAGCCAGGAAAGGAAATACTGCATTTGCAGTCCTCGAGGCATTATTAAATTGGATACTTAGTTCCAGAAACCAATGGGTTGGCTTCCAGATTTATCACTTTAAATGAAAAATTTTACATGGGAAAATAAAATGCAAAGATATATAAAACTGGCTCCAATAGGAAGCAATTGACTCTAACATAATTACCACACTTTTCATTTATTTTCACTTTTCAACTGCTCTGCACTTCACTCTGGGTTTTACATTCCAGTCAGAAGCCTCATTATTGATTATATTTCTGAAAAGGTTAAAATACCATTATTGCTTTCCATAAGCTCCAACCTACAATATATAATATACATTAGGAAAATTACAACTCCCCTTTTTATGAATTCAGATTTTATAGAAGAATTTACAGTGAGTTAACACTGCTTTTCTGTCCATATGGATAGATACATCTTACATGACATGAAAGTTTAAAATATGAATGAATCTAATAATCAAGACTCCGATTGCTTCTAGTTACCTTGTGATATATCGTAAGATACCCTGCTATGGCTCATAGTAATTCCGTAGAATAATTCCAAATTTCTAAGCACAAAAGCATTATTATGACAGGTCACAATATCTTGTCATATAACAAGAACATGCTGTGTTTACCTACATCTCTGAATCTTTATTACAAATCTCTAGCTAAAAAATTATACCATGCCCAGGGAGTCTCAGCACCACCGTCTAATCCAGCTGCATGAAATGCAAAACCCAGATCTAAAGGATCACCATCATGTCCTTCTTCCACACCAAAGACCACCGCTCATTAACTTTAATGGGCATTTCATGAAGCCCTATTTCCTGCTATTTACTGAGTGGAAGAAATACTTCTGGAAAACATTCCAAGAGAAGGCAGAGGCGCTTAATGGGCTCAGGAGAAGAAATCATTCCTAATCACATCCTACTCGATACAGGTCAGTTTGCTGGCCCCACGGAGTGCACGTGTACTGTGTTACAGAGAAAAAGCCAACAGGATTTATTTATAGGGTGAAATTCTGTCCTTACCTGCATCCAAAGCAATCTCAGTGACAATCACTGACTTTAGCAGGGTAGTATGGATATAATTGATGGCAGAATTACACAGTTAGAATTTCTGTAGAAGCAACCAAACTTTACTATTCCTAAACTGCGCTTGAGTACCAAAAAAATAAAAAAATATATGTATATGTACACAATATATGTACTTTTGGGGTTGGGAAGGAGGACTGTCTCCCTTTGCCAGCCCATCCAATTCTCCCTAGCCAGGCCAGATGTAATCTGAAGCCAAATAGCAATAGGTTCTATGGTGTGTTTAACTTTTTATATTATTACTAGCATGCAATGACTCATTTTTATCCTCTCTCCCCCAGCTGTCCTTCTCTAACATATGGTCACCAGTGATGTGCTCTTCCTTTAGATGAGAGGGTGGATAAACAACCAATCACTGAGACTCCAGACTTGTGTGTCTATGTAGAAAACTAGAGAATGACCTCCTACCTGGAAGTCCTTCACTTTAAGTCCCTCCTACAGTATGTTCTGTTCCACTCTAGTACCTGGAGGATCAAGAACTCCAGGAGTTCAACTCAACCCCACAAATGTCAGCATCAGTCACAGTGAGGGATACATTTTCACATGAAAGCCACAAATTGTCAAACATGCACAATATGCAGGTTATCAAGGATCAAACTCAGTTCCCGCTGGCTGGCTGATAGGTGGTTTATGGGAAATACATTGGTGGGCTCAGCGAGTTCCCAGTGGAAAAGTGTCCACATCACAAATGTCACCACCACAGCTGACTAACTGGCAGTCTTTTCACAAGTCACAGCATGGAAGTCCAGAATATGATGGGTCATGAAAACTGAGAGTTTGTATACATTAGGGATTTGTGCACCAGTGCAGCATTTCAATGTAGATGTGCAGCACTAGTATACATTGGTGAAAAGTGGGAGTAGGGAGAGAGGGAGTAGAGCATGGGAGGGGTCTGTGTAGTGAAAGAGGAGTAGAGAAATTCCTGGTATACAGCCACTAGAGACAAGGTGGGGATTTAGGGTTAGGTGCCTGGAAGGAGACAGAACTGGCCAAGGGAGGAAGGAGAACCCACAGACTGTAGGAGAGACTACAGACCAGTCAGCTTCACTTCAGTCCCTGAAAAAATCATGGAGCAGGTCCTCAAGGAAACCATTTGGACGCACTTAGAAAAGAGGAAGGTGATCAGGAACAGTCAACATGGATTCACCAAGGGCAAGTCATGCCTGACCAACCTGATTCCCTTCAATGATGAGATAACTGGCTCTGTGGATATGGGAAAAGCAGTGGATGTGATATATCTCGACTTTAGCAAAGCTTTTGATACGGTCTCCCACGGTATTCTTGCCAGCAAGTTAAAAAAGTATGGATTGGATGAATGGACTATAAGTGGATAGAAAGCTGGCTAGATTGTTGGGCTCAACAGGTAGTGATCAACGGCTCGATGTCTAGTTGGCAGCCGGTATCAAGGGGTCGGTCCTGGGGCCAGTTTTGTTCAACATCTTTATTAATGATCTGGACAATAGGATAGATTGCACCCTCAGCAAGTTCGCGATGACATTAAGCTGCGGGGAGAGGTAGATTTGCTGGAGGGTAGGGATAGGGTCCACAGTGACCTAGATAAATTGGAGGATTTGGCCAAAAGAAATCTGATGAGGTTCAACAAGGACAAGTGCAGAGTCCTGCACTTAGAATGAAAGAATCCAATGCACCGCTACAGGCTGGGGACCGACTGGCTAAGCAGCAGTTCTGCAGAAAAGGACCTGGGGATTACAGTGGATGAGAAGCTGGATATGAGTCAGCAGTGTGCCCTTGTTGCCAAGAAGGCTAATGGCATATTGGGCTGCATTAGTAGAAGTAGTGCCAACAGACTGAAGGAAGTGATTATTCCCCTCTATTCGGCACTGGTGAGGCCACATCTGGAGTACTGCATCCAGTTTTGGGCCCCCCACTACAGAAAGGATGTGGACAAATTGGAGAGAGTTCAGTGGAGGACAACGAAAATGATCAGGGGGCTGGGGCACATGACTTATGAGGAGAGGCTGAGGGAACTGGGTTTGTGTAGTCTGCAGAAGAGAAGAGTGAGGGGGGGATTTGATAGCAGCCTTCAACTACCTGAAGGGGGATTCCAAAGAGGAAGGAGTTTGGCTGTTCTCAGTGGTGGCAGATGACAAAACAAGGAGCAATGGTCTCAAGTTGCAGTGGGGGAGGTCTAGGTTGGATATTAGGAAAAACTATTTCATTAGGAGGGTGGTGGAATCTCCACCCTTAGAGGTTTTTAAGGCCCGGCTTGACAAAGCCGTGGCTGGGATCATTTAGTTGAGGTTGGTCCTGCTTTGAGCAGGGGGTTGGACTAGATGACCTCCTGAGGGCTCTTCCAACCCTAATCTTGAATGATTCTATGAACTGGTGGCTGGAAGGGGGTGAGGACAGGAAGATGGTGGCCATGGGACAAGAGGGGAGAAGAGATTGTAATTAGTTGGGGAGAAGAGGGCATTGATGGTCAGGGGGAGGAGTTTCAGGCCAAAGGTGTAGCAGGAGGTGGTGGTGCTGGAGTCTGCAGGGGGCAAAACAGGTGAGCTCACAGTGCTGTGAGGCAGAGAAGCCCTGTTCAGTCACCTGGCCAGCCAACTGAGAATGGGAGGAGGTATCTCCAAATGTCATATTATCATCATAATCAAGGCCCTCTTGTGCTATTCACTCTACATGCATAAAATGGGAAGATGGTCCTTGGCCTAGAGAGCTCCTCTCTAAGCATAAGAACAGGCCTGACTACAAACCAACTCCCTTGATTCCCAGTCCCATGCCCTATCCCTTCAACCACAATTCCTCCACTGGAAGGATGATCCAAGAGATCCTTACCAAGCCTACTTACTATGAATCTGTTACTGCAGTTTTAATCAACTCCTAGATTAGAGTCACAATCACTACACTGGATTTTCTTATGGACATATGAAAATCTTCTCTTGACGCAATTATGTATTGTTTCTTTATTTGTTAGTATTAGCTGCAAACAGAGTTATAAGTAATTTCTTCCAGCCCTTCCCTACAATACTTTAACTGATTTGAAAGATCAAGCCTTTTCCTTGCTAATTCATTATTCATAGAAGAAAGAGACAGAGGATGCGGATTTCCATTTACTTCTGCTGAACAACAAATCTTGTGCTGGTTTTCAGAAGGGTCCATAAGAGCAATTATAATGAGAAAAAAGTCAATTGCTGAAAGATAGGTGGAGAGCTTAAAAGGCCCATTATTCAGAAAGCAATAACACTGCTCCCTAAAAGGAATTCTACAATGATGTAATCGCATTTGCAGAGACAAAGTTGTAACAGCTGCAGCATACGTGAACTTTTCAGATTTGTTCTTGTGCAAGTAGACCTAATACAGCTGAAGTTTATATATTGCCTGCACAGGAAAGAGGTGAAGGGGTAGCAGCAGGTAAGGGAGAGTACACAGCAAATGCTGTTCCATTTTGTCTCCTTATAAGGCCCGAGTCAATCCACACGCAGCAAGAAAAGCCCTGAAAACTTACCAACCATGGCTCAGTGGAAGCTTCTGCACTGTAGGGCCTAACATCATCTCTTGATGAATCCAGCCCTAAGTATTCTGCATGCCAGTATTTGAAAACGTTACTAAAAAGGTAGTTCATTGGAGTTCAGATCACATTTCCTTAGCATCTCTGCATAGGTTTCCTTTTATCTAGACATCCCTATGGAGATGTATTGTACACCTGGGAACTGGAACATTTAGACTGTATTGTATAGATTGGATGTTTTGTGAATGAAACAACTAAGGAATTTTCGATTTGTACCATAATGTACAAGTGTTACAGGGGGGAAAAAGGCTTCCTGGCTGTGCTATTCAGATGTAACGATCAAGAGGTATTAATAGTCCTTTACAAAAGTTGTATTTTACAGTTTTGCAAAACAACCCTAGAGATCACATTCAATTATTATTTCCCAGGATAAAAGTGGATGGTGAAAAGGTCCGCCCTCATCACTGTAGCTAACTACAGATACATCTGACAAAATCATATACAGAACCTCCCAAAACAGTGCCAGAAATAATACACTTTTCTTGCATTTTCATGTGTTGGAAGGGAGGAAAAGGGAAACAGCAGGGAGAAGAATTCACAGCTACTGGAGTGAAGAATAGAAGAACCGAGTTAGCCAGCTAACATTTGGAGGCAATTCTTCAAACAAGTATAGGCACCACTGTGTACAATTTGGTGGGAATCCAACATGATCATGTGGGGCTGATTCTGAAATGTATTCCATTTCACATGGAATGTCACAGTGCATGGTATTATAATCAGTCAGCATAAGTTACTCTGTCCTATGTATAAGGCATTAAAAGTGAGAATATGCAAGCTTGTTTAAAACCTGTGCAAAGATATTATTACTACATTATTGTGCATGCTGTCTTTTTAAATATGTGGAAAATAAGCTTTTGTAAATAAAGCTTTTTCTAGTGTTCATTTTTTAGCTTTATATGGAAAATAACTTCACACAGGGAGAAATACCAAACAGGCTTGTTACAAGAAATTCAGTTCTCTTTACCAGGCACTCGTAAGTATGATCTACCAGTAGTTCTATTTACAAAAATGAAGAGAAATTAGGGTTGGTTTGTTTGTTCTTTTTAAAAAAATCATTAATGTGGTGGTTTAAGACAAGTGACTTCAAGTTAAACTGAAAGATTCAAAAGGAAAGGATGGGGGACAGCCCATCAAGCCGTTTCACATTAACACTGAGCACCTCATCTGGTGCAACCTGGCATAGCTCAGCTGACTTCGAGACCGCTAAGTTACCTTACACCCTTTAAGGAGCTGACCCCAAAGCTTTACAACACTGCTGATTTGCAACTTTTAAAAATCAAGCATCAAATCCAGACGGGAGAAGATTTCCTACACTGAAAATAAATTAGTTCATTTTGTAGTTCAATTAAAGTTGGTTAATTTAACATTAATTGTAATTTATCTCAAAATACTTATTGACTGATGCTGCAATATGGCAAACTTCAGAGACCTGTTCAAAAGGAAAGCACGTAGGTTTATTTCCAAAAAGGTGCCAAGATCCACATGCTGCTATGGCAAGGTCAAGCCTTCTCCCATCTTTCAAATCCAGCCTCAAAATGCACTTATTCAACAAAGGATTATCAATGTCAACACCCACCCTCTGAATACTGTATTCTGGTTACTCCCACAGCTCCCACATCAGAAATATTAAGAAAGAAGCACTGGAAGCTGGCAGACCTTCTGTGTTATTGGCTTACCAATGACAAGTACTGTACAGTGGTTGTTGTAGCTGTGTCACTCAGGATATTTGAGAGATAAGGTGGGGGAGGTAATATCTTTTATTGAACCAACTTCTGGACTAACTTCCTCTTCAGGAAGAGCTCTGTGTAGCACAAAAGTTTGTCTCTCTCACCAACAAAAGTTAGTCCAATTAACGATATCGGACCCACCCACCTTGTCTTTCAAGTAGCATAAAGGCAACTATGAAGATAGGTATTCTGAACATCATGAACCAAGATAGCCACATATGCACCTGAAATCTCAGGGTGTGCATGTGCCCTTGCATTCTGTGATCAGGAATGGGAAGTTGTGAAAGCTTCAGGTGGGTGCCTGACTTCTGCCAGCCTTGCACACATTCCAGAGTTTTCATGTTCCATTATTCCAATCTTCAGACTCCTCCTAACTTTGATGATCCCATTGGCAAGTTCTCTTCTCTAGCAGAGTCGAGTTGGTGCATGCTGCCCTAAGCCTACATGTCTCAATGCTCAACATGATCAGATTTTACAGAAAATACCTTCCCTGCCGCCAGGGGGGAGCCTCAGAGCAAAGAAACAAAAATATAAACAGAGTACGGGTGGTGTACAAAACACACAAACATGCACAAGGCTTGAAATGAAGGTCTTTCCTCTTGCATGGGGATTACTGAAGGTAGGAAGTCTCAGGTGCAAGTCACAGAGTTGGAATTTTCAGGAAGACACAAAATAGAAGGTAGTCTGAAGCCAGTTTGTAGGGGAAAGGTGGTGGAACCCAGGAGCCTGGGAGATAAAGGAGTGGGGAACTCAGGAATTTGCATGAAGTGGTGAAGAGGGAATGGATGTCCATAAATATCTCAGAAGCAAAATAATATATGAAAGCTCATAGCATGAGTTCTTTGAATTCAAGTTTTGAACAGTGTGATATTTGTGCTATTGATCCACTTCTACACTGATTTCCATGAGCACTCCCCATCCAAGAGTACTCAAGGAGGTTAACAGTAAAAATACCATAATACCTAAACAATACTGGAATATACATTATAGAACATAACATTAAAATGCCATAATGAAAGCCAGATACAGAGAATCCCATGATATAAAGGACACTTCCTGTTATCCAATTTCCTTTCATTGTATTTCAGTGGAACAAAAATTCTACAGTGAACAGGCACTTGGCAACAGATTATTTTAATAGATACATCACATTAACCTTTGAAAATGTATTCTGCCCTTCAATTATAAATGCAAAAATAACACTCCACATGATGTAGGAGATAAGATTTAAATGCATTTGTTTTTTCTTCAATCTATTTTTCATACTTTCCTCATGATTTCAAAACCGTTCTCTCTCCTTGATAGTATTTCCCCGCCCAAGATAAATGAGTTTACTAAGATGACACCTCCACATTGTGCTATACTACACACATTTTAATCATAATTTAAATGGCTGATACATTGTAGTCTGAGGAAGATTTCATGATTCTCGTTGGCCTTACTCACTCAAGTATCCTAACTGTAACAGGAGTACAATGAGACTACTCAGGAGTAGAGATTATTGACAAGAGGAGACTTTGCAGGATCAAGATTCATTACTGTAGATTTTCCTTTGTTTCTTAGGCTTACTGTATTTACACTATGATTCTCTCCAGACAGGAATCTAAGAGCAGTTCTGTATGTTTTATGAATTTCCTCCAAGACATATAGTTCAGTACTGCTTTGAGGATCCACTCTTGTAATCCACTCTTGCACACACCTGAACGTCCACCAATGTTATATATGCCATCATGTGCCAGCAATGCCCCTCTGCTATGTACATTGGCCAAACTGGACAGTCACTACGCAAGAGGATAAATGGACACAAGTCAGATATCAGGAATGGCAATATACAAAAACCTGTAGGAGAACACTTCAACCTCCCTGGCCACACAATAACAGATGTAAAGGTAGCCATCTTACAGCAAAAAAACTTCAGGACCAGACTCCAAAGAGAAACTGCTGAGCTCCAGTTCATTTGCAAATTTGACACCATCAGATCAGGATTAAACAAAGACTGTGAATGGCTATCCAACTACAGAAGCAGTTTCTCCTCCCTTGGTGTTCACACCTCAACTGCTAGCAGAGCACCTCACCCTCCCTGATTGAACAAACCTCGTTATCTCCATACTGATTTATACCTGCCTCTGGAAATTTCCATTACTTGCATCTGAAGAAGTGAGGTTCTTACCCACGAAAGCTTATGCTCCCAATACTTCTGTTAGTCTTAAAGGTGCCACAGGACCCTCTGTTGCTTTTTACAGATTCAGACTAACACGGCTACCCCTCTGATACTTGACACCATGCAAGGCACTGCATTTAGCCGTATGGAATGGAAATCTATCAACCTCATGAAGAAACTTACACAAATACAGACAGATATCATCTTCCTTTCCAAATGCAAATGGATGGACATCATACCAAATGGAGTGAAGGTGAAAAATCCATTGCTATATACATACTGAACAGACCACAGTGAGAGATTATGCCGTACACTATCAAAGAAACTGAGGAACCACCTGATCAGCACCCTATACAACAAGCAGAAAAACATCAAGAAAGAGCTCTCCAACCTGGAGACTTTCATAAATAATTATTTATGGTTATAACCAACCCTCCACACAGATGGACTTCACTAAAATAAGACAGGAGATCTACATTAAACACTTCACCTCTCTACAAAGGAAAAAGGACCGTAAGCTGTCTAAAATCCTACCTGCCACATGGGGCCACAACAGGGGTACCCCCAACTCACCCAGCAATATCGTCAATTTATCCAGCTACACACTCAACCCAGCAGAAGAGTCTGTCCTATCTCGGGGACTCTTTTTTTGCCCCAGCACCCCCACGAACATGATACAGTTCTGTGGTGATCTGGAAGCCTACTTCCGCCACCTCCAACTCAAAGAATACTTTCAGGATAACACTGAACAGCGCACTGATACACAGATACCCTCCCACCAACAACACAGGAAGAAGAACTCCACATGGACTCCTCCTGAGGGTCGAAATGACAGTCTGGACCTATACATAGAATGCTTCCGCCGATGTGCACAGGCAGAAATTGTGGAAAAACAACATCGCTTGCCTCATGACTTAAGTCGTGCAGAACGCAATGCCATCCACAGCCTCAGAAACCACCCTGACATTATCATCAAAGAGGCTGATAAAGGAGGTGCTGTTGTCATCATGAACAGGTCTGACTACCAGAAGGAGGCTGCCAGACAACTCTCCAATACCAAATTCTACATGCCACTTTCCTCAGATCCCACAGAGGAATATACTAGGAAACTGCACCATCTACTCAGGACACTCCCTACACTAACACAGGAACAAATCAACATACCCTTAGAGTCCCGACCGGGGTTATTCTATCTACTACCCAAGATCCACAAACCTGGAAATCCTGGACGCCCCATCATCTCAGGCATTGGCACTCTCACTGAAGGACTGTCTGGATATGTGGACTCCCTACTCAGACCCTACGCCACCAGCACTCCCAGCTATCTCTGTGACACCACTGATTTCCTGAGAAAACTACAATGCATTGGTGACCTCCCAGAAAACACCATACTAGCCACCATGGATGTAGAGGCTCTCTACACAAACATCCCACACACAGATGGAATACAAGCTGTCAGGAACAGTATCCCTGATGATGACACAGCACAGCTTGTTGCTGAGCTCTGTGACTTTATCCTCACGCACAATTATTTCAAATTTGGTGACAATATATACCTCCAGACCAGTGGCACCGCTGTGGGCACCCTCATGGCCCCACAATATGCCAACATTTTTACGGCTGACCTGGAACAATGCTTCCTCAGCTCTTGTCCACTCACGCCCCTTCTCTACCTATGCTACATTGATGACATCTTCATCATCTGGACCCATGGGAAGGAGACCCTGGAAGAATTCCACCATGATTTCAACAACTTCCACCCCACCATCAACCTCAGCCTGGACCAATCTACACGGGAGGTCCACTTCCTGGACACCACAGTACAAATAAGCGATGGCCACGTTAACACCACCCTATACCGAAAACCCACCAACCGCTACGCCTACCTTCATGCCTCCAGCTTCCACCCCGGACACACCACACGATCCATCGTCTACAGACAAGCGCTGAGGTACAACCGCATCTGCTCCAACCCTTCAGACAGAGACCAACACCTACAAGATCTTCACCAAGCATTCTCAAAACTACGATACCCACACAAGGAAATAGAGAAACAAATCAACAGAGCCAGACGTGTACCCAGAAACCTCCTGCTACAAGACAGGCCCAAAAAAGAAACCAACAGAACTCCACTGGCCATCACCTACAGTCCTCAGCTTAAACCTCTCCAACGCATCATCAGTGATCTACAACCCATCCTGGACAATGATCCCTCACTTTCACAGACCTTGGGAGGCAGGCCAGTCCTCGCCCACAGACAACCCGCCAACCTCAAGCATATTCTCACCAGCAACCACGCACCGCACCATAACAACTCTAACTCAGGAACCAACCCATGCAACAAACATCGATGCCAATTCTGCCCACAAATCTACACCAGCAACACCTTCACAGGATCTAACCACATCAGCTACTGATTCTTGTAATCAAAGAAGTGTTCTCTGTTGTACTACTTCTGTATCTCAGGCGTTTCATTAAAACTGCCCTTTGTCGTCACATGACCATGAACATACAGTAATTCTATTAGATTTCTAGTAGCATGCAGACCAAAATGGGAGGAGCAAAAACAATAAATAAGTCAGACTATAGCATTATGAAAGGAGCCTTGTATACATGGAGGAAAGATACCAGAACCTCTAAAAATATGGAATTCCTTATCTTTTGCAAGTAGTATTAAGTTTTAGGAGGTTTAAAGGGACACCCAATTTAGATTATGACCAAACATCAGATTGTTAAAATAAAGGATTTTAGGCCCACAGAAATTTGAGATTAAGAGGGTGTATCAGAGCAAGTCCACCTCTCGGACAATGCAGGATATGGCTCCCTAATGGAAGCATTAGATATTAAACTGATATTACATCACCAAAAGAAAAAGTGATTAAAAACATACAGTAATATGAACAAAGGAACTTGTATTAGTTCAATGAAAACTATTTCCAATGTTTCTACATTCCCCTCTGAATTCAAATACACCAATGTGCTAGCACAGAAGAAAAAAGAATGTGTAATTTATTAGGCTATGTTTAGTTATTGTCTAAATTGAGTGAAAGGCAAAAAATAAACAAGTAGCAATATTTAAATGCAAATTGGGCTTTTAAAATTCTTATAGTTTAAATAAGCCAAAAGTATTAATAATACAGGCCAATCCTCCCCCCAGCCTCACGCAACTATGTTCCTTACCAATCTTCCAATATTTCTGAATTTTGAAAAAGGTTGTAATTCTGGGCCAGATTCTGCAACCCTTACTCATGTTATGTAGTGCCTTACTCTGCAAAACAATCCCACTGAAATCAATGGGGATAGTTGAAGTGTCAGGAATTACTCACAGTCGTGGTGGCAGAATCAGGCCCTGAGAAAGTCGAAAGACTGTATAGGAAATGTACTTATAATCAGATGCCAAATGGGATGTATCATATGATACATGAAGGGCAATATAATTAGCTACTGTGTAGCTGCAGTAATTGTTCCTGTTTACATGATTTCTAGACTCTTCATTAGCTGTTTGATAGATAACCTCTAAACTGCTATTCTAGATAGCAAAAGGCTGTCTAGGTAAATAATGACTACTGTAGGGATTACTGTATACAGATATTAATGGGCTACTAAACATGGATCACTGCAGTAGATTTCATAGAATAGATTTCCTTTTTTCCTGAATATGGAGGATATATTTTGGGGTAAGGAGAGGGACCTACACAGTTCCTCAAATTACTACTACATGGGAGTTGGTCCCAGTCCTGCAATCAGATCCACATTTGCAGACCCTTATGCCCAAACAGACTCCATTGAAGGCCCACAGGCAAGGGTCCACCCATGTAGATTCAATTGCAGGATCAAGGCCTTATCTTCTTAGACCATACAGTACAGCAAATACAAATATTTTTATATAAAGTCTCTATTTTCCCTGAAGCCAAAAAATTACTGCTTGGTTAGCTGAATAAAATAACAGTTCAATTTTTAAGTGGCACATCTGTGAAGCTGAATTATAACCTCCATCATGGTTGGATACTTCCTCTATACACAGCCAACTCTCCAGGGCATATCTTCTACTCAGTTCCTACTCTCAGTGATAAAGTGGAGTAAGAGGCCAGCTGATAAATACTCTTGCATCAACAAATCCAGAAAGTGTTGGCAGCTCTTTTGGGGGATAACTTCTAAGAAATCCAGAGAGAGAGAGCTGATGTAGAAAAAAATATCTTGTTTTATTAACACAGATTATTACTCTGCTTCTTCATGCAGTACTGTTAGAAAGGAATGTTCATAAAAAGCTACCAGAGAAAACTATGGAAAAGCAAACAACACAAGTGTGGAAACCCTCTCCTCCCCTCTACCCCCTGCCCATTTTTCCCCTACAGAGTTTTTCCACTGGAAAAAAGATGAGATAATGGTTAAAAAAGATAAGACTTGAACAATTCAGCTTTATTTTTATTTGTTAAGTTATGTGCAATTCTAATGTTATAAGCGTTTGGTTGTTTTCCCTTCAGTTAACATAATTTTCAGACTAAATGCTAGTTCTCCTTTAATTGTCTCCATAACAAGATCACTTTCTTCAGTGAAAAAGATCATTAGGGCCAGTTTATTTCTACATTTCTTATTCACCTTTTTTTAATGCCCTGGCTGACAGAGAATAACACTTTGAATTGCATCTGCGCTTTATCAGGGAGACAGTTTTCAGGGGAGGAGGCTGGAGAGAGGTGGGTTAGCATCTATCACAATAATCTAAGCATGATTTCAAAAGGAATACTATACTAAGGCTAAATGTAGCTAACTCTTTCAAACATCTGAATGATCAGTACCTGAGAATCCACAAAAAACATTATTCCAAATTGATGCATGCACTCATATCCTTAGCTTGCCAAAATAGAGCAAGTTCTAGCATTTCTATGACAACATGGTCAATCAAGTTATAATTCACTCTAATGGGCATTCCCAGTGTGTATTATTCTTTACCTACAGCCAAGTGGCAATGAAAGATGTGAAATTCTTATACACCTCTACCCCGATATAACGCAACCCAGTATAACACGAATTCGGATATAATGCGGTAAAGCAGTGCTCGGGGGGGGGGGCCTGCACATTCCGGTGGATCAAAGCAAGCAAGTTCGATATAACGCGGTTTCACCTATAACACGGTAAAAAATTTTGGCTCCCGACAGTGTTATATCAGGGTAGAGGTGTACTCTCTCCAGTCTGATGACTGTAACGCAGCACACCAATCATCAGCACAAGGGAAAAACAAATGCCATTCAGAAGATCTCAATGCATTGTACAACAGAACCATAGTTTAAAAGTGCCAATCAAGATCCACAGTATTTTACCTGAGATATAAATAATTGTGCTGACCAGTGCTAGGCACATTAATTATTAAGCCGAAGACAGTGTGTGCGATGCTGAACACAATACAAAATTAAGGAAGGAAATTATTTGCAGGTCTGAGTATTATTATGGGCATCACAGAATAGCAGAGGGTGAAATCCAGGCTCCACTGAAGCAAATGAGAATTTTGCCATTCACTTTAATGGGGCTAGAATTTCAACCAGAGTCTGTAAGAGATATTTGAACGTGGAGAAACTGGCGGCTTGGTGAACAGGATGACAGTTCAGTGCTCACAGGCAGCATCAAAGAGGGCATGGAAATGAAAAGTACCATGAAGACTTCAATGACTGACAGAAAGGAGGGGCAGCAGATACCACTGGAGGATCGGAGATGTAAGGCAACATGGAACTCCACAGGGCCTTGAAGAGTACAAAAAATTTAAACTTGATTCAGTGGTCCAGGGGGAACGAATGGAAAAAGTTAATTTTAGCTGCCATCCTCACGCCTCCATCAGTATCTAGTGCTGACCCAGCCCTCGACATCTCTGCTCCCCACTGTATTTCACTAATCATCTTCCTTCTCTCACACCTTTACCACTCCTGGTCAGATTCATCCCCCAACATGCTTTTCAATACATGCCTCTGTGTTCTCTTCACACTCCCAAGCTCTCCCTATCATATACAGGTGAGCTGTTTCTTTCTCTTTAATGATAGGTAGGCCCCTATCAAATTCACAGCCTTGAGAAACCCGTCACGGACCATGAAATCTGGTCTCCCCCCATGAAATCTGGTCTTTTGTGTATGCTTTTACCCTATACAGATTTCATGGGGGGAGACCAGCATTTCTCAAACTGGGGGTCCTGACCCAAAAGGGAGTTGCAGGAGGGGTCGCAAGGGTATTTTAGGGGAGGGGGGTCAGCCATGGGGCTGCAGGGACCTGGCGGCTGCTTCGTGGGAGCCATGGTAGGCACCGCCGGAACCCCACACCTCCTTTTGCACCCCAACCTGTTGCCCCAGCCCGGAGTCTCCTCCCACACCCAAACTCCCTCTCAGAGCCCACACCCCCCACAGCCTCCAACCCCCTGCCCCAGCCCTGAGCCCCCTCCTGCACCCCAAATCCCTCATCCCTGGCCCCACCCCAGAGCCCACACCCCCAGCCGGAGCCCTCAGCCCCCACACACCCCAACTCCCTACCCCAGCCCAGATGAGAGTGAGTGAGGGTGGGGGAGAGCGAATGCTAGAGGGAGGGGGGATGGAGCAAGTGGGGGCAGGGGCCAGGCCTTGGTGAAGGGGCAAAGAGTCGGGTGGGGTGTTCGGTTTTGTGCTATTAGAAAGTTGGCAACCCTAGGCTGGCTGCTGACTCAGGGCCCAACTCTGTAGGCAGCAGTGCATAAGTAAGGGTGGCAATACTATACCATGCCATCCTTACTTCTGTGCTTCTGCTGCCCTCAGAGCTGGGATCCCAGCTATCAGCTGCTGCTCTCCGGCTGCCTAGCTCTGAAGGCAGCATCGCCACCAGCAGCAGCGCAGAAGTAAGGGTAGCAGTACTGCAATCCTCCCTACAATAACCTTGCGACCTCCCCACAACTCCTTTTTGGGTTAGAGCCCCTACCATTACAACACTGTGAAATTTAAGTTTTAAATAGCTTAAATAATGAAATTTACAATTTTTAAAATCCTATGACCGTGAAATTGACCAAAGTGGACTGTGAATTTGGTAGGTCCCTACTTACTGGGTGATCTAGTCCAGGTACACATCCCTAGCCAGCACAGCATTTTCTACTGAAGGACTCTCTTTCTCTCTAATAACAGTCTTGAATGTCTCAATGTATGCCAGATGAGCATCATATAAATGCTTCCAAGAACAACTGGAACAGTAAGTGGGAAGACAAACAATACAGCAGCAAAGAGAGCAAAAATGCTTCAGACATGCTGTGGCCATCAATTACAATTGATGGAAGACATGGAGACTATCACAGGCTGGAAAAGTGCGACAGTAGAATTTGGAAGGGGAAGAGGGGCATGTCTGATTTGTATAGTTCATAGACCATTTAGTTCTGCAGAAGAACAGAGACAGCAAGATAGTGATCTACCTGCAATGAGGTAAAGGGCTCTATTTGGAAAACAGACTGTTATTGGAGGATAAACAACAACCGACAGACAGAGAGCAAACTATCATAACTGTCATTACTGCCACCATTCAGAGCTTTAAAAGCAAGTACTGCATGGTGAAAGTAATCTGAGTGCATGCTAGCGATTCGTTTTAATCACTGATTCAGACACGCAAGAGCAGGGCCTGAGAATTAACTAAAACAATTTACTAACCCATTTAGAAATATTAATGCCCTGGTTATTATGAATTTGCACTGCTAAGCACTGGAACAAGCACGGAACCTAGGAGATTCATAAAATACTATCACTAATCCCAAGAAAAACTAACTGCTAGAGAGTTGATGCCACCCAATTGAATGTCAGAGGAAAAAGTGTAGGAAGGCAAAAAAAAAAAAAAAAAAAAGTAAAAATCAGGCTCTCTTGTCCGTTCCCCCTGCTGTCTCCCAGTTCACTATGATCTGTGATCTACTGTGCTTAGGAGCAAAGCAAAAGAGAAAAAACCTGCATCTACTGACAACACTCCATTCTGCACCAGCTCAGCTTGCAGCTGGCGCTTGAGCTACCTCTGCCCTTCATCCTAGCCCTGTCCTCTGTGCTGTGTACAGCAATCTCATGGCACATAGAATACTCTTTTAGAGGCAAGGTTTAGAGATAGTCTCTAAAGGCTTTACTTTCATATAACACCAGTAGTTGCTCTGATCCACCTAGAGAGAGCAGGATGAAACTGAGGAGGCAGACCTAAAGAAGCAGAGAGAGGGAGATCTGACTGAGGTGTGAATGGAGCAAGCAGGAGAGAATTGATATAGGAGGATGTGGGGAGTTTGAGATTGACAGAAGCAGCTTAGATGGTAGACAGAAGCTGGGTTACAGCTTCAATAATACTACACTATTGTCTGCAATCGGCTTATGAGAGCAGGCTAATACCAGAGTATTATTAGAAAACCAGTACCCTGCCAGAATTTAATACACACGGGCAGTGTCATGGCTGTCCCAATATAAATGCAATAAGGGAAACAGAATCTGGGGTTTTGCAAGATGAACTTCAAACATCTTGAAACTAAAACCCCCCAAAATTAGTAAATTCCACATAATTTCTCTATCAGCATCAAGCACCATAGAGGAGGGAGCTGCTGAACGGGATTATGTGGATACCAGGCTGGCTATCCAGCTGATAGTAAACCATGGTGGAATCAGGAGGAGTGGGAGTACAAGGAGGGGAGAAAAAGGGGCATTTTTGACTGAAAATAAGATAACAAACTGTCTGTAACTGTTCCTATTGCATATTATCTTTATAGTCAGTGACCGAGAAGGAACACAGCTAAGACTTCTCACATTCATGCCGCCTTCCACCTGGGGATTTCAAAGCCTTTACAAATATAAGTTAATCCTTTTACCCCAAAGAGGTGTTACATGATTATTTCCCCCAAAATCTTACAGATGTGAAAATGGAAACACAAAAATGGTTAAGTGACTTGCCCAAGGTCATGCAGCAATACAGTGGCAGAGCTAAGAAGAGATGACATTTCTTAACTCGCAGGCCTGTACTTTAACCCCTACCCCATGCTCCCTTCACCAGCACAGCACCAAATACTTTATTTCCCAACATTATTGCCAGATAGGGGGTCTTCTTTCTTTTACTGATATGCAGGGAAGATACATACATTTAACTCCTATTTGCTCAATGGATGGGAGAAACACACTGAAGCAGAGACAAAGGCAATATAAGATAGCAGAGAACTGAAAAAGGAGAGAAAAGGAGAAGGGGAAAACATAGTCCCTAAAGACAAGACAAAAAAATATAATAATCAAGGAACAGATGAAGATTGTCTCCTATAAACTTTTAAATACTACAGATACCAGAAAAGTGGTGAGTTCAGAGGCTCAGATAGATTTCTGAGCAAAAGAAGAAGAGACAAAACAAACATGTGAGCAAAATCCCAGGCACAAGTCAATTCAACAGCAGTTTTTGATTTGTAAGGGGTTTTGTACTGTATCTTAGGGATAACTTAATCCCTACTGGAATGCCACTGAAGCAAATGAAGTTACATCAGGGATGAATTTGGCCTTTGATGTCTCATTTAAAGTGCAGCAGTGAAAGATCTATAACTGCAGCACATCCCTTAGGATTCTCTAGTATGCTGAGGAATAGTTTTAACCTTAAAATGGCGAAATACAGTGTGGAGGGGAAGACCACTGTAAATTAAATGGAAACACATAGTGTTATCCCACTGAATGTCTAGAGGACAGTATTCAGAAGGGAGGAGCATCAGAAGTCAAAATCTTCACTCCCACTAGATGGCAATATTGTTTTCTTGCAATTGTACAATAGATTATAAGCAATCAAGGGAAACAGCAGTGGTTTCATGGTGTTTTCTAAAAGTTCAACTATTTTGTATATTTGAAAAAGAAAAAGAGAAAACCCATCCTTGTGGTCTTAAAAAAAGCCATATATAAATATATAGGTTGGCCAATGTATATACTGTGCTATAAATACACACATTAGAATACAGGATATCTTCTTCTTCTTTCGTATGGCTTGGGTTGGTAGCAATGACTACATATTTATATCTAAGTTTGATAGCCAGCACATTGCCGCAGTGGTGAGCTGGTGAATGTCCTTCAGGCCCCTGGCAAAAGAACAAAGGGGACACTCAGATATGATGTTCTCCATCATTTGTGCCTGGTGACCACAGTCGCATATAGATGTTTGCCTCATTTTTCATTTAAAGACGGTTTGTCCACACCTCCCATGAGATGTCCTGATACGATTCAATCTGCACATCTGTCCGACATAAATCAAAACCCAGTGGTTCCTTGGCAGGGTCAGTGATCAGCTGTTTGTTTTGAGCGGTCGAAATACTCCGTGTGGCTCTCCATTGAGCCTCAGCATCGAAGTTGGGTGTAAAGATCTTAATGAGGTTCCATAAAGGATTGTGGGTCATCACGCAGCGGGATCCTCGCGTTTGCATTGACATGGTTAAGAAAGCGAGATGTCTGAGCAGCTCTTCTAGTCTATGGAGGCTAGATGTGCGATAGGACCGGGAGCCAGTTGAATGGAGTCAATTTGAGCGTCCCTGATACTATGCGCATAGTGTTATTGAGTTGAGTGTCAAGGAGTCTAGTGTGACTTCTGTGAGACCACACTGGCGCACAATATTCAGCTGCAGAATATACCAAGGCAATTGTTGCAGTGCATAAGATCTGTGGACTGGAGTCCCGTGATGTTCTGGCCAATTTTCTAATAAGTGCGACATGAGATCTGACCGTATCGCGGGTGTTCTCAAGGTGTTGTCAAAAGGTCAAATTCCAGTCCAGTGTAACATCAAGATACTTTGGATTAGCCTCATGGCTGACGCTCTCACTGCAAAACTGATATATATATACACATGATATAAATATATAGGATAGAATTGAAAGGGCACTATTAACGCTTGTAGGCCTATAAGTAGCCCTATGACAAACAGGGTCTTCAGCTCAATCCCTCACCCTGGGTCAGCAGTTAACACTGCAGAAGCACCAGATAGAACTCTTGTGGGAGGGAACATCTCAATTTACACTCAAACAGCCCCCTCACCCTCACCTCCTGTGATGCTAAGCAGCAGTTTAGAGCAGCATCTAGGGACTCTAAAGGGATCTGCTTCCAGCCTCCTTAGCCAGAGGAGGGTCACGGTGAGAGCAAGCCCAGAAGCAGTAAACAGGTTAGGGAGAAAATGGAAGTATTCCCACTTTTTAAAACTCACTAGGGTGACCAGATGTCCCAATTTTATAGGGACAGTCCCTATTTTTGGGTATTTTTCTTATATAGGCTCCTATTACCCCACACACCCGTCCCAATTTTTCACACTTGCTGTCTGGTCACCCTAAAACAAACAAACCAACCACACCCCCCCCACACAAAGTATTTGTGAGAGACTCCATGCAATGTTTTAAATGCTCCCTCCATTCAGTTTTGCAAATTACATGCTATTGAGTGGGTGCAATGTTCCTAACCAAAAAAATTAAGAAAAAAGTTAAGCTAGAAAACCAGCTGTTCTCCAGAGAAACTAGCACCCCAAACGAACAGTATGCTCTCTTTACAAAATTCTGCACCCCTAAATATAGTATCCCACTATGAAAAATTAAAAAG
Organism: Trachemys scripta elegans; assembly: GCF_013100865.1. NCBI lineage: Eukaryota > Metazoa > Chordata > Testudines > Emydidae > Trachemys > Trachemys scripta. The sequence goes on from NC_048300.1 coordinate 34,360,498, forward strand.
GCTCAGCCAGTTGCCCATCATCATAGAAAACACTTCACCACTCAGTATCATTCACACAGCCTAAACTTTGCTTCCTACCATTTGAAAAAAAATTGGCAAAGATCAAAATAAGCTACTAGCAGATGAGAGAGGAAAGATGGTCCAGTGGTCCAGCTTAGGACTTAAGAGATCTAGATGTAAGTCCCTGATCCCACTACGGACTTCCCTGTGCGACCTTAGTTAAGTCACTTAACTGGGAAGAGGAAACACAATGAGGAAGGCTGATAGCACTTCCCTTTCTCTCAGGGGTGTTGTGAAGATAAATACATTAAAGATCATGAAGTGTTCAGATACTAGAGTAATGGGGGGTATATATGAATCTATACATGGAGTATACAATCCCGTTTCTCATTCAAGAGATCCACTTCCAATATACTCTGACGTTAACATTCTGCAACATTACTGACTGCAAACAAAAACAACAATTTTCTTTGCTACACAACAATTATAGTTAAAATACAAATTTGCAAGGTCACGTGTACATAAGCCTGACACCATGTAAATCAAGACATTCCATACCACTAAGTACAGTGATTGTTCCAGTTCTATTCTGTTTCACCAACACATCTCACGGTGAGAATACTTCTAGAACTTGGACATAATGTAATAAGCCTCACTATAATATACTATTCAAGGTCAAGATACAACTTTCCATTACACAACAAAACATGCAGTCAAAGCAAGAGGTGGTATAAGTGAGGCTGGATGATACTAAAGGAAGGATTACATAGTTATGGAGAACTGGTTACATCCTTTAACTGTTAAGGTTTTGAGGGCTTCCTAACTGCTGTAAACAGGCCCTAAGCAGTATTTTGATAGGCATAGGGCAAACTCATAACACAGGCCCCCATTCCATCACATATAGATCAATACATAGGTACAAACACATCATCAAGATTATACAAATAACTTCTAGTCAAACTCAAATGTCCAGACTTTAGCCTGACCCTTTTTCCTAAAGATTGAGCTTGCAGCTGTCTGGCCACGCCCCCTCCCTTTGATAGGGTCCTGGTAAACTGTACCCATTTTCTCCCCTTTACTTGGGGCCTGGCTGTAGAATTTCTTGCAGAGAAAGTATAATATCTTTTTTCAGGTGTTACTGTGGTCTACACTGAAACTAACCTATAACTGAAACCTTTTTTTAAAAATTTCTTTTTAAATGAACATGGTTGAGAATTTCCGTTTTTGAAATGAGCAAAAAGACTTCATGTTTGTTTGGCATATGAGGTCTGTAGGATCAACTCTGCTCTGACAGCAACTGATTGAATCATGCTGTTTTCAAAATATGAATATGCATTCAGTAAAGCTGGTACCATTTTTTTAATTGCAAAAAAATGTTATTTTTATACATTGCTGGGATGGAAGTTGACCCATTTTTCATTCTTTTAGAAAAACACAGTTTTAATCAAAATTTTTCTCAAATATTTTTAAAATTGTAATAAAAAATTCATTTTAAAAAAATGCAGGTTTTCAGTAAAGGAAGATTTTTGATAGTCTTATGGAGAAGAAGAAAAAAAGCATCCTCAAAGAGCACAGCAAAAAATGTCTGCTGGTTTTAACAAAAAACTAAACTAAACTAAACTAAAAAGCCAGCTCTAGGATCCAGACCCCTGTCTATCAATGACAGGGCCAGTTCATATATCCATAACCAAAAGCACTGGTCAGCTAGAAGATATAGATTAATGACATTGCGTCCATCTAGACTAGTGCCAGTTTTGTTACTTTCTTCAATAGCAGCAGACTTGACTCTACATCAAGATACACAAAATCTCAGTCACAGTCTGAAAACAGCAGCACCTCCCAGTGTTTAATCCTTGAAGAAATTAGATTTAAGCAAAATATACATTGCCATGCCATGTAGATTTCTCTTGAAAATGTTTGTAAAAAGCCTTACAATAGACCTTCCATGAAGTTATCCATGCATTATTTTTGTTGGCCACTCTTTAATACACAGTACTCATCGCACAACTATTATAATGACTGATCCCCTCTAAAGATTCCAAGTTATTATAATCTAATAATTGAGATGTCTAACTGGGACAATTGAACTGTTATTCTCTTAACTTGAATCTGCAAGGTCAGTTCTCAAATCTAAAAAGGTATATTTTTTGAAGTACAAGCCAAAGAGAGTCATATCCGTTGTCTGACCTTCACTGAAGTACAATAACCAGCAAACCTAAAAAAAAAGCAAACATTACTACAGTCTGAATGGAAATACAAACATTCTGCAACCTTAACTATAGCATATGCTGATATCAACCACTCTAAGAGTTGCATATTCAAAATTTTTAGATTGTTTTAAATGCACTTTTCCTTCACCCTGCATACACATACAATATCAACAGGTGCAAGACTTAGATCTAAATGTGTTCTGGCTGTTGTTAAAATCTAGTTTATATGAGTGTGTAAGTGAACTGCCTATCATCATCCTTAATTAACAAAGTAATTAAGGCCAGGAGGGGGCAGATTTTTAAAAGGGATTTAGGTGCCTAATGATGCAGAGAGAGTGAAAAGTCTAATAGGCTCCTTTCTACATCTTTAATCACCTTAATTCCTTTTAAGATCTGTCCCTGAGTAACTAAAACTATGTAAAGATAGCAAAAACTCTTTCCCCTATGGCACAAAAGTGAACACAAGGAAAGGAGATATGTTTGTACTGCACGGCAAAGTGTGCCCACTTTCTGATGGAGAACTTTAATCATTATACACTAAGGCCTCAGCAGATTTGGCAACAGGAAGCACATCATGACCAAATGATGGCACAGAACTATTAACCGAAATGCCATGCTGTGTTGCAGCTTCTGAAGGTTAGACAGGCATCAGCAATGACACCAAAGGGCAACAAGCTTTAGTTTGGACATATGCATGCCATACTGGCCTGTAACCAAGAAAGAGGGAAAATGGGCAGAAAGATAAAGATACTAAGGTGATTGAAATGTGTTTGTGCCAATACACAGCCACCCATGTGGTCAGTTATATATACCCAGCAAAGCTAGAGATACACATATCTGGGACAGAAATAGCAACTTCCCTTGCAGGGTCCATTTCCCATCATGTGGGATAGGGGCTCACTCCTGCGTGGTGCTGAGTTTCCTCAGCTCCCCCTGAACTCAGTGGGAGTTCCACACTTCACAGCAGCTATCAGCACCTAGCAGAACAAAGCCCTAAGTAAAGCTGCCATGATAGACCCTTGATGACCAGATGCTGAGCTGTGAAAATATGCATAATTAGAACCCTGCAAATCCACAGATAACCACCTTATATCCGTGGATATCTGCATCCACAAATGTGGTTTTAATGTTTACCATCTTTGCGGATCACAGATCGGATGTGCGTCCCAATTTTTGTTTTGATGAAGGGCTCTAACAGTGAGATAGGGTGCTGGTGCAGATGTAGATACATATAAAAGGTGGCGTGCAGCTCACGGGTCAGATACAAGTTAATCATCATGGATGCAGATTGGATGTGGATCCAAATTTTTGTATCCATGCAGGGCTCTATCCATAATCAGCAGAGACTCACTAGCCAGCAGCCTATTCTCACATTGCATCTCACTTCCGTAACTATGCTCTCTGCTCCTTGGGACCAGATTACACTGTATCAAGACAGACTTGGCAGCTATGACGTGGGCTCCCTCTGTGCCCTTTCTGGATGGGAGCTAGTTGTGCAGGGAGTGTGGTACTTGCCATACTTCCTGTTACTGGCAACACAGCTGCATCTGCTTGAGCATACTTGGTCTGGGATTACCACATGCCCCACTCCGCTTCACCATATATCAGTGGTTCTCAAAGCCGGTCTGCCGCTTGTTCAGGGAAAGCCCCTGGCGGGCCAGGCCGGTTTGTTTACCTGCCGTGTCCGCAGGTTCGGCCGATCGTGGCTCCCACTGGCCGCAGTTCACCGCTCCAGACCAATGGGGACGGTGGGAAGCGGTGGCCAGCACATCCCTCAGCCCACGCTGCTTCCTGCAGCCCCCATTGGCCTGGAGCGGCGAACCGCAGCCAGTGGGAGCCGCGATCGGCCAAAGCTGAGGACGCGGCAGGTAAACAAACCAGAGGCTTTCCCTGAATAAGCGGCGGACTGCCTTTGAGAACCACTGCCATATACTATTTACTGCCTTAGCTTACGTAACCTGACCACTTCTGTCATATGGCCCCCAAAGAGGACAACAGCGCTCTCAGCTCTCGCTATCCTGGCTCCTGTCGCTAATACATTGCTCTGTTCATATGATGATTAGGTTTAGGAGAAAAACCCAAGCACTTGTTAGTTGTGCCAAACATGTGGTAATTTTCTCTTAAGAGCTAAGACCACCCACGATGGACTGACAGATTGCCAAAATTAATATTTTAATATCACAATAAGAGATATGCTATTTGTTTGTACCTTAGCCTGCAAAGAGTCATTACAAATATATCTAAAAAACACAGGAAAAAACCCCACTTTGCAGCAAGTTAAAACAGCCTATTACACAGACTGAAAAGAAGAGGGACAGACTCTTTGAGGTCAATGGGAACCAGAAATTTTGACTTCTGAGAAATCATTCTGAAAAATTATCAGGAGTATTTCAAGCCCCAAACAGGGAAAAGCCTTCCAGACACGTGAGAAGAAAAAAACAGAATTATCATACAAGTTGGTCAGAGCAGGGAAAGGACTCTAAACTCCACCTCCGTGTGCAAACACCTGTGTGTTGGGGCTTTATTGTGAAACAGAAAAGTAAATGCAAATAATGCACGCCCTTTGCTTAAGACAAACACCAACAGTCCTTCCTCCTGGATTTTTAGAGAGCAAATCCCTATTAGCATACAAGGAGTGGGAGTGGTGAAATAGTTTACTATTCCCCACAGATGGCCCAGCCGTGCAAATCCCCACTACACTCTGTCCCACCAAAAGGAGAAGGTTAATCCTTTCCCTGACAACACTCCCATCACATCACCACATTTCTAGGAAGGTGAAGTGGTCGGAATATCAGAGAATGAGGTGAAATTCTGTCCCTATTGAAGTCAATGAAAATTTTACCAGTGATTTCAAGGGGGCCAGGATTTCACCCCAGATCTGGAAACAAGTTATTTAGAGCAATTCTAGATCATGTCTGCAAACTAGCTGGCAGGAACAATCAAACCCTGCCAGGATATTTTCCCCTAAATCTGTGTTATTTCTCTGGAAAGTCATATTTTCTATTTTATTTGGGTCTAGATGCCACTGTAAAGACACAAGAAGATTAATTCCTAAACATTTAGCAATGTATTGAATTTACCCTGAACCCCCTTCGCTGCTATTGATGCACCAGATTTAACTAAAACCCCCAAACCCTGCAAGTTGCACAATTAAAACCAATACATTTTAGCTGATGGCAATACAAACATTATTTTTACCCTATCTTGTAGAGACAGGTAGTAAATATCCACATTATCACAATAATTGAAAGAATCTTTTTTAAAATACCCTATCTTCTTTACATATTCAAAACCCGCAGCTTTATTACAGATAGTGCTCACATTTCTATAGGTACCTTTCATCCTGAAAGATCCCAAAAGATTTTGAGGTAGGTCTGGTCTATACTTAGAAGTTGAACTGATATAACAATATTGGCAAAAATTCACACCCTGCCCTCACCAATACTGTTATAGCAGTACAAGCACTAATGCAGACTTAATTATATCAGGATAGGGCCGATCTAGTTATTCCCCTTCCTGTATGGGAACAGCTATAGAGGTATAAAGCATCAGAATACTGAAATAGTAACTGTATCCACACTAGGGAGGTTGTACTACTTTCACTATACCAGTCTGTTATTATTTGCATTACTGTAGCATCCAGGAGGCCCAATCATGGACCAGGACCCCACTGTGCTAGGTGCTGTACAAACATAGTACAAAAAGAGTAAGTCAAAGCAGTACAACTTTCTAGTTTACACAAGGCCTTGCAGACACAGGAATCACTTCAAGCCCCATCTAGAAAGGCAGCACACAACAGAAGTTTACAGCAGGAAGCGAACAAGATCATAACCAATTGTAACAGAATAATATTAATACCTGGTTATTTCCTTTATGGAACAGACATCTCCCCAGTCCATGACATTTGGGGGCTGCATTGGTTTCTGCAGGAATAAGCAGCCCATAAACATCTGAAGTAGGGGAGATTTAAGATCGAGAACTGTAGCAGGAATATATAGGCGGCAGAATGTATTTAACCAAATTGAAATTTGGCCAAGACAACACGATTGAGATTTCTTCTCCTGCAAAAAGGACCCTAGCATCAATTATACAACTAAAGTCCTGTCTATTTGTTAAATCTCATCCAAAAGATGAGATCTCCATCTACACAGTGCATCCTAGCAGATGGCTGGAGACTTAGCTCTTTAAATGACTCAGGAAAATTCTGCCTACTGAATTATCAACACCACCTAGTCCAATAAGATATGCTTTCAAATGCACACAACGTCAAGCTGAGACAGGTACATTGGCTGAACAGATCTGATATGGCAATCAGGAGTAAAATGGTTCGCAACGATAGTGCTTGTGTGGTCGTACTGAGGCTGAAATGAATAGTTAAGTTAATATTTTTCCTTGGTGCTTTTGTTTTGCTATTCCTGGCTGCAGACAAACATTATTTTACATCATCAAGGCTTCCAAAATCTTCACAATGGAAAGGATTAGAAATTACTTTCCCTCATAAATAATGAAAGCTTTGGTTCTGGAGAATACAGTAAGGAAAGCAACAGGAAGATCATGACTTTAAAGGCCTTGGCTACACTTGGGACTTCACAGCACTGCCATGGCAGCAGCGCAGTGAATCGTGAGTGTAGTCGCGCCGCCAGCGCTGCGAGAGAGCTCTCGCAGCACTGTATGTACTCCACCTCTCGCAGCGCTGCAGGCACTGATTACATTGGCATTTGAGTTAGTGAGTTTTTCTCTCACACAGGTTTCTCTTGCATCAGTAAGAGTGACACTTCAGGGTAGAAGAACTAGATTCAGACCCCGGTGTAAGCCCGTGCAACTCCAGTGAACTCAGTGGCATTGCACCAAATGTCCCAAGCCTGAATTTGGCCCAGAATGTCACAGCTCTGCCCATGACACAGTTGAAATCCTGCTAGCAAGTATGACAAGTTATTTTTTCCACTGCTATATAAGCCATACTGTCCAATTGCCATGGTTGCTGAGGAGGGAAAAGATAGTCATGTCATAGATTAACTAGCAGAGTTCTCAGAAAAAAAGTCATGCGTTTACTATTCATTAACATATGTGAGGAAGGCAGTTTGGAGAGAGCCTAAAAGATCCAACACAGTTCCCTATCTAGCAGATCCTTAAGAAGGATGGGCTCAGTTTCTGGAATTAGAACTTTTTATTAAATGTGCAATTGCAGATGTTAACAATGGAAAGGTCTACCCATTTCACAGTAACAGAATCTCACTGTGACATCACAGTCCAAGAACAGGAAAATATCATTAGTGACAATGTGCATTTATCTTATCACAGTACTGACTGTTTCCTTTTCAGCTAGTACCAACTCTAGTGCAGAATCAGGCCTGCCCCAAAAATTCAATCTTTTTTGCTACTCTGCCAAACCTTCAACATAGCTAATTCTTCTCCCGTATCAGCACACCATCAGCACAGCATCGTTAGCACAGAACTCAGCCAATCACTAAAATAATCTGAAGACACCCCCCTACACACACACACACACACACACACAAGATGTGCTTGAATAAGCAGTACAAATCTTCTATTTAAAACGCTTTATCTTTGATCCTCCTCTAGGCTAGTAGTGCTAAAGGATACATTGCCCATCTGCTGAGGAAGATTGTCTGGGAGGGAAAACTCTTGCTTCACAAGAGCAGAAGAACAGCCAGATTGGCAGACCCACTGTCCGGATCGTCCAGTATATGCCACTGACAGTGGCCAGATCCAAATGCTTCAGAGGAAGGTGCAAAGTCACCACAGTGGAATAACCACCCCCTAAAAGGGCATGTATGCCCCTATATAAAAACATGGAATCCCTTTGTATCCTCCTAACCTCTCAATGATAGTTTCCATGGGTTAATTCTGTGTTTGTAAAGTAGTATTTCTCTGTATTTCTTTTAAATGTTGCCTTTAATTTTACTGCATGGCTCCTTTTCCTTACATTAAGAGAAAAAAAATACTGCAGGAATGCTCAATTAACCTTCTGTATATTACTCATTATTTTACATAACTATCATATTAATTAATCTGTGCACAGGAAGGCCCAATTACTTTTCCTTGGCAGTTAGAGATAATTTACATCTCAGCAACGTATATAAGCAATTCAAATTATTCCTTCTAATCTGCATTGCCTTGCATTAAACAACATTGGATTTACTCTTATAGTGGCAGCATTCACCTACACCTCTACCCCGATTTAACGCGACCCGATATAACACGAATTCGGATATAACGCTGTAAAGCAGCGCTCTGAGGGGGAAAGGCTGCGCACTCCAGTGGATCAAAGCAAGTTCGATATAATGCAGTTTCACCTATAACGCGGTAAGATTTTTTGGCTCCTGAGGACAGCATTATATCGGGGTAGAGGTGTACCTTTTTTGGGTCCTTCTGGAGGGCCTCAGAGTCTTTATTGCCCAAAATAATTGCATGACCTGAAAATTCTGCCACTTCATAGTTTAGCTGCTCTCCAATTAATGGATATATCAAACCAGGGTACCAACATGGGACCTTGGGAAGAACTGCTGTTAAACTATTCATCTGCTGCTGAAGCCTGACTGTAGATATTCCTACTTGTTTTCCATCTTTTAGCCAATTTCTGAATCATGACAGAACATAGTCATAGGCTGAGAGACAATTTAGTTTCTTCACTAGCCTTTTGTGAGGGACCGTGTGGAAGGCTTTTTGAAAGTCCAAATAAATTGTGTCAGCCCATTCTCTTGTAGCCTTTATTTTGCAGGCATGCTCCAATAATTCCATTTGATTGAAGAGGCATGGTTTTCCTTTACATGATTCAGTGGCAGCAGGTGGGGGAGTAGATTTACCACCCCACAATGGAAATATTGGAGGGGCTGAGTAGGATTGCCAACTTTTTAATTGCAGAAAACCAAACACCCTTGCCCCACCCCCTCCCAGCCCTTTCCCCAAGGCCCCACCCCTCTCCAAGGCCCCAGCCCCGCTCACTCCATCACTCCTCCATCTGTCGCTCGCTCTCCCCTACCCACGCTCACTCGCTCATTTTCACCAGGCTGGGGCAGAGAAATAAGGGGGGCAGGAAGAGGTGCAGACTCCAGAGTGGGGCCAGAAATGAGGGTTCAGAGTGTGGTAGAGGGCTCAAGGCTGGGTCAGGGGGTTGGTGTGCGGGGCGGGGAGGGGAAGGGCTCCAGCTGGTGGTGTGGGCTCCAGGGTGGGGCCAGAAATGAGGGGTTCAAGATGCAGGAGGGGGTGAGAGGTGCAGGCTCCAGGCGGCGCTTACCTCAGGCAGCTCCCAGGAAGCGGTGACATGTCCCTCCGGCCCCTAGTTGGAGGTGCTGCCAAGCGGCTCTGTGCGCTGCCCCCGTCTGCAGGTACCGCCCCACAGCTCCCACTGGCTGTGGTTCCTGGCCAATAGGAGCTGCAGAGCCAGCGCTTGAGGCGGAGGCAGCGTGTGGAGTCTCCCTGGCTGCCCCTGTGAATATGGGCTGCGGGGACCTGGTGGCCGCTGACCGGAGCTGCCAGGGTCCCTTTTCGACTGGGCATTCCAGTCGAAAACTGGATGCCTGGCCACCCTAGGGCTGAGGTATGTTTCTCTCCGCATCACCCGATGTTTCCCAACCCCCCCAGTATCTCAGAGGCAAGAGCATGATCCCGCTACGTTTTTGCCCCTGCGTGCATACGCCAAGGGGTGGGCAGAAGCAAGAGTGGACCCTGGAAGAGAGGCTGGAGTGCCTGTGGCAGCCCACAAGATCTGACCAGCCACCAGGGAGCAGGTAGGAACAGTTCTCCTCTGCCCTCCAGCCCTCTGTAGAACATAGCGGAGATATCTGGACTGGAGGATAGGCAGGAGCATGTGTGCCAGCTGATGGGATGAAGAGGCAGGAGGATCAAGGAGCCATCACTGCCAGGCACTAGCTGCCAAGGAACAGCAGTAGGAACTGCCAAGAGTCAGCTGCCCCCTGCCTGAGTCTCAATAGCTCCCTCTCCTCTCCCTCTGCACCCCCATTCACAGCTAATTTCGCCCTCCCCTAGGCTGATTTGTCTTAGCCTGGGCAGTTGGGCCTTTCATTGGGAAGCCCAATTCACTGAATGGCTACTAAGTAAGAACAACACTCTTTCTAAAGAAAAAGAAGTTGGCAGGCAATGGCTTACAAGAGACATAGGCACAAAAATGCTTTTACTTAGCTGGCAGCATCTGCCTGATTGACAGGTCGTAAGCAGATGCCTCCTATCTTTCCAGATTCATTTACCAGTGACCAGAAAAAAGTCAATTTTCCAAGAGCTAGGCAATCAGCAGCTAGAAGAGGTGAGGATTCTAGTGCCACTTTTAGAAGGCCTTTGGAAGGTGGTTTGTAAACCGTTTTTAGAGAGAGGAAATGGGGGTCACTACAATAAGAGAAGGTTAAAAAAATAGTAGAATAAGGACTGAAAGAGGAAAGCACATGAAAGGGAGACTACATTTGAGAGACAAAACCATTGCCAACACTGCTTAACACACCGAGGCAGAGAGGTGCAGTGATTTACCAAAGATCACCCAGCAAGTCAGAGCTGTGGGTAGAACCCGTGCAGCCGGAACCCCACTCTGCTAGCCCATTGTGTGGGGCAAACAACCTCAGTTGTAGTTATTACATTGTCACTGTCTAGGCAGCTGTTTTACATTTGTTTGTTTTCAGAAAAAGAAGAAAAAAGCGTTCGTAGAGGTTTGACTGCAGGTGCACACTTCCAGACATGCCTTTTTCCAAGAGAAACTTCTGTCCACTCCATGAGTCCACTCCTTGCACACACTCTCTTTTCAGGCCTATTTTTTCTGGTCCTTCTGCATCCAGTACTTCATCTCCTTCACTGCTTCTTAGAGTTGCACCACACTGTCTCTTTGCTCTCTCACTTCTGCTTTTTTGCACAACTCATCCTAGAAATGGACTATATACAAGAGACAATCTTACCCAGCTGTCTGAAGGCAAGAGTCAAATCCTCAAAATTTCAAGTGAAGTGTCATTAATTTTGACCTATTAAGCTTGGCCAGCAGTGTTTAAAAAAAAAATTAAAAGAATGCCAGTGACTGCACATGCCTGCCCAGAAACATCATTACTTATTGGATGGATAAAATATGAGGGGTAACCTGCTACAAAGCAAGGCACATCCTAAAAATGACAGATCAAAAGTGAAACATGCATTTACTGCATCTTGCTGTTTAATACCCAATAGGCAGAGATGTGTCAATCAATTTAGAAATCATTGGAATTTTTTTTTAAATACTCCTAAATTCCACTTCATACATTTTATATTAAAATCTTATTAAAATATCTCTTTTTTGCCAAGAATTTCTCACATACAAATATCCCCCACTGCCTCATGCTCATAGCTGGGCTGGATGCTAATTAGCTCATCCTGTTAAAGTGACTTATAAATGTCATTACAGATGGGTACAGCACTGATGACAGCCCAAGCTGGGGAATGTATCACCACTCAGTTACACAAGCTGCTAGGAAACAAGAAGAGTGGAAATTGGAAGATAAATCTGGGACCTTGGAACACTTATTACAGATTGAAAGATAAACCATCCCATTGTCAGAAAGAATCCAGAATACTAAAACCCCCCACAATTTTTATTACACTGCTGACAAAAGATACCCACAGTAAAGTGTAAGATGTTTTTAAGCATGGCGTAAAACAAAATCAACGATAAATTAACATGAGTAATATTCCGAAGTCCGTATTGCAAATTACTACATCAATGTTATAAAATATTTAAGGCCTGTTCCTTCAATTCAGTGAGATTGCTCGTCAGCAAATATTACTCAGCACGGCTATGGTGGGAGAAGCAGGCTTAGAAACTCAGTGGTCGGATTCTGTGCTGGCATTAGACGGGTGCAAACCAGTATGTTTAAATTCTTGATAATTTCTCTCCCCACTTTCAGAGAGAAAATGGGCCCAATAGACAGCAGAAATGATACAACTCTGCATGGAGGGTGTGATGTAAGGAGCCTGCCTTTGCAATGCAGATTCCCCATCCATTAGTGCAGGGAACTGGGTTTAGAGGGCAGCAAGGGGACAGTGGCTGCATGGCTTCAGAGAGCAAAATCCCAATGCAGCAACAGGTGTGCTGTGCATTCTGACAGGGTGGGTTTTTTTCTCCCTGACCTTCATGTAACCTTGCCCCATACACAACCCATTATTCAGGTTATGTGTAGGGTACAGTATTTGGGCCTAGGACTTCTCACGGATTCGATTTAGCAAAAATTAAGAAAGTCCTTGTAGCAGGTGAAATCCAGGCACACTCGTGGCTGGCTTGGGCTCTTAAATTAGACTTTAGGTGAATAACATTCCATTTAGTTCTTGTTGGTTTTCATTATCAACCCCAAGCATTCAAATATCATGAGTCAGGACTGTAGAAGTAATGAAAGTGCCTGAAAAATGAGTTTAAAAAGAAGTTGGAGTGTGGTTGGATATGGAGGCAGTTGTCTACAAATGCTTCATCTGGTCCCTAAGTACCGCCCGTGAAAACTCAGCCTCCACAGGTTTCCAGTCTCTTCAACTCTTCATTTCTCTCTCCTTTCTTAGAGGATTGTTTAATTTTATCGGATACCAGTTTCTTCAAAATTTACAGAACATTTTATCTTGTTTTATTTGTGCTTGTGTTTTTCCTTTGCACACTATGAAGGGGACACTCACTGGCAGTGACACCGGTCAGATCAGGGCATGGCAGGTTGTCTTCCTCCTAGGCATTCCCCTTTCTCATTACAGCTCTACTGCGTGATGGTCTGTCCTTTTAGCAATTTAGTTCTCCAACCGTACACATACAGAATTCAATAACATGGAATTCTTCAGAAGTCAGCAAGGAATTCTGAGTTCCCCCTTTGATTGGGATCTGGATCCTTGCACCTTCAGGATCTTCCCCAGCTAGGTTCCCAGTCATTGTTCCCTCTTCAGAGGTTGGTAGGCAAGCCTGGGCCTATCCTCTCCACTGGGCTCCAATCCAAGGCTCAATGTTAGGCAGCTAAGACCTACACCTTTGGGCACTACGCAGCTGTCTCCCTGGATCACTCCCTACCAATGTCCCCTCTTCTCACAGGAGTAAAGTAAAGAACTGAACACAAAATTAAAGTTTCTGACTTCAGAAATCACCAGGCCCTTCTTTGCTTGCAGGCTAGGTCAGGTCAGTATTGCCAAGCCTCAGGCAGCATGATTTCCTGGGGTTTTCCTTCCCAGGTATTCAGAACACAGGTCAGCTTCCCTAACCATCTGCCTGCCCCCAGGCTACTCTGCTTCCCTTTTTAAGCTCTACCTCCACCGTGTGCAAGCTTTGCAGGTGAGGTGAGTTGGGTTGGGGTGGGGCCAGGCCACCTGGTCACAAAACAGCTCCTTAACCCCTTCTTCTCCAGTGTGGGGTTTGTATACCCACTGTGACAGGGTATACCAGGCCCTTTGAGGCCCCCTGCTCCTTGTGGTCCTACCACACCCCGCCTCAGGACAGGAGCAGCTGGGTCCTCCAGACCCACCTAGAAAAGCTGTGGGGAAGCAGCCAATCAGAGCCCAGCAGGCTCAGTTAAAAGGAACTGCAGAGGTTGAGCAGGGCAGGTTTGACTGGGACCTGAGTGGCAGAAAGGGTGCTCTGCTCTGGCCACAGGAGCCTGAGAGATAACCAGAAGTTGAGTTCTAGGTGCATTTTGCATCGTGGAAGGAGACCACAAACCCAGAGATGATCCGTACCTGCTGATAGTGGTGGGGGGGGGCACAATTTAAAGGTTTGGCCACTCTGGGGAGGTACGTGACCTCCCATGCACTGCTCACGCATTGCCTCTGCATGAACCTGAGAACAGTACCCCTCAGGGACTAGGTGACAGGGAAGAGATCTGCTGGGAAGAAGCCCGGGGAAAAACAGTAGCAGCTAATTTACAGAGTTAAAGGGAGCAGTGCATGACTGCTGTTCACAGGGTCCCAGGGTTGGGACCCAGAGTAGTGAGCGGACCCGGGTCCTGCCTCTGAGGAAGTGGCCTAAGACATGAGATTAGGATAAGACTCTTTACTAAAAGCCCAGAAAAGGACGGGAGTTTAAACAGCCCCAGAGAAGGGGCTGAATACCCAGGAGAGGGCCAACCATCTGTTAAACTTTACTACCTAGGAAGGGGACTAAGCTTAAGGGGTGACTGGCTGGAGAGCTGGGGCTGTGAGATCAGCTAAAGTCAGAGTCTTGAGGGAGAAAGCCCTGGGGGCAGTGCTCTATAACAGGGCAGGGACGGACTTAAAGCTAGCACAGAAGGGGCTGAGAACTGAGCCCAGAAACAGAGCTAAAGACACTAACAAAGGCACTGCGATAGGCCCTGTTGGACCTTTGTTACCCCAGCAGGGGTTCATCCATTATTGACTGTGTGACTTAGCTGGAGGGCTGAGCCACTAAAGATCCACCTATGAGGTCAACAACCTACATGGGATGCCAGGAGAAAAATAAAATTGCAGCACTGCACCCAGCTGACAGGAGGCTCTCACCAGAGGGTGAAATGCTCTAAAATCAACAACCGTCTTTGCTCAATGCTTTTTTATTGCTTCCCCTGTTGTGAATTGGGGAAACGTAAGCATTTTGATTAATGGTCAGCTGACTCTAAATACTCATATGATTTATACAGAACAGGAGAGAGGGCGTAGAATTACAGAATGGAAATTCAGGAGATGAGGGGGTTAGGCAGAAATCAAAAGAAACACTGCCTCTAGATATTGTGACTCCATGGAGCCAACAGGGGACACCTGAGCTCCCTGTCCTAAAATGAGGAAAAACAAGTTACAAATAATAACCTACTGAATGTAATTTTTATTTATAAAACATCTAGTGTAATAGTGACAATCTAATAGTCTGATCATTTTCAGGTTTGCTTCCTGAATTTTATGTGATGACTCAAAACAGATAGAAATTGAATGGAAACACTGATACATTGTTGCCTTGGCTGGTATAATGGTTATAGGACCAACTGGCAGGCAGCATTCATTTATTATGATAGGAAGCATGGTCCTTGTATTTCTGGTGCGAAGCCAGTCCTCCAGGTCTTCAGCACTGTCCTCCCAATGTGCAACCATCTCTCTTCAACAAATTCTCAGCCCTGTCTTGCAGATGGATACTAAAGGGGGTTTGTTTGATCCTTTGTAAATTTGGCCCTTCTTCAGAGGTGACTAACACCCCACTTTCAATGCAGATGTCCTATTCTTCCTAGAGCACTACTAGAAACGTTTAACTCATAAGAAGAACATAAGAAAGGCCATACCGGGTCAGACCAAAGGTCCATCTAGCCCAGTATCCTGTCTACCGACAGTGGCCAATGCCAGGTGCCCCAGAGGGAGTGAACCTAACAGGCAATGATCAAGTGATCTCTCTCCTGCCATCCATCTCCATCCTCTGTCAGAAGCTGAAGAGTCCTAGCCTCTTTAATCTCTCCTCATATGGGACCTGTTCCAAACCCTTAATCATTTTAGTTGCCCTTTTCTGAACTTTTTCTAGTGCCAGTATATCTTTTTTGAGATGAGGAGACCACATCTGTACGCAGTATTCGAGATGAGGGCGTACCATCGATTTATATAAGGGCAATAATATATTCTCAGTCTTATTCTCTATCCCCTTTTTAATGATTCCTAACATCCTGTTTGCTTTTTTGACCGCCTCTGCTCACTGCGTGGACATCTTCAGAGAACTATCCACGATGACTCCAAGATCTTTTTCCTGACTTGTTGTAGCTAAATTAGTCCCCATCATATTGCATGTATAGTTGGGGTTATTTTTTCCAATGTGCATTACTTTACATTTATCCACATTAAATTTCATTTGCCATTTTGTTGCCCAATCACTTAGTTTTGTGAGATCTTTTTGAAGTTCTTCAAAGTCTGCTTTGGACTTAACTATCTTTAGCAGTTTAGTATCATCTGCAAACTTTGCCACCTCACTGTTTACCCCTTTCTCCAGATCATTTATGAATAAGTTGAATAGGATCGGTTCAAGGACTGACCCTTGGGGAACACCACTAGTTACCCCTCTCCATTCTGAGAATTTACCATTAATTCCTACCCTTTGTTCCCTGTCTTTTAACCAGTTCTCAATCCATGAAAGGACCTTCCTTTTTATCCCATGGCAGCTTAATTTACATAAGAGCCTTTGGTGAGGGTCCTTGTCAAAGGCTTTCTGGAAATCTAAGTACACTATGTCCACTGGATCCCCCTTGTCCACATGTTTGTTGACCCCTTCAAAGAATTCTAATAGATTAGTAAGACACGATTTCTCTTTACAGAAACCATGTTGACTATTGTTCAACAGTTTATGTTTTTCTATGTGTCGGACAATTTTATTCTTAACTATTGTTTCGACTAATTTGCCCGGTACAGACGTTAGACTTACCGGTCTGTAATTGCCGGGATCACCTCTAGAGCCCTTTTTAAATATTGGCATTACATTAGCTAACTTCCAGTCATTGGGTACAGAAGCCAATTTAAAGGACAGGTTACAAACCTTAGTTAACAGTTCCGCAACTTCACATTTGAGTTCTTTCAGAACTCTTGGGTGAATGCCATCTGGTCCCGGTGACTTGTTAATGTTAAGTTTATCAATTAATTCCAAAACCTCCTCTCATGACACTTCAATCCATGACAGTTCCTCAGATTTGTCACCTACAAAAGCCAGCTCAGGTTTGGGAATCTCCCTAACATCCTCAGCCGTGAAGACTGAAGCAAAGAATCCATTTAGTTTCTCCGCAATGACTTTATCGTCTTTAAGCGCTCCTTTTGTATCTCAATCATCAAGGGGCCCCACGGGTTGTTTAGCAGGCTTCCTGCTTCTGATGTACTTAAAAAACATTTTGTTATTACCTTTGGAGTTTTTGGCTAGCCGTTCTTCAAACTCCTCTTTGGCTTTTCTTATTACATTCTTGCACTTAATTTGGCAGCGTTTATGCTCCTTTCTATTTGCCTCACTAGGATTTGACTTCCACTTTTTAAAGGAAGTCTTTTTATCTCTCACTGCTTCTTTTACATGGTAGTTAAGCTATGGTGGCTCTTTTTCAGTTCTTTTACTGTGTTTCTTAATTTGGGATATACATTGAAGTTGGGCCTCTATTATGGTGTCTTTAAAAAGCGTGCAGGCAGCTTGCAGGGATTTCACTTTAGTCACTGTACCTTTTAACTTCTGTTTAACTAACCCCCTCATTTTTGCATAGTTCCCCCTTTTGAAATTAAATGCCACAGTGTTGGGCTGTTGAGATGTTCTTCCCACCACAGGGATGTTGAATGCTATCATATTATGGTCACTATTTCCAAGCGGTCCTGCTATAGTTACCTCTTGGACCAGCTCCTGCGCTCCACTCAGGACTAAATCTAGAATTGCCTCTCCCCTTGTGGGTTCCAGTACCAGCTGCTCCATGAAGCAGTCATTTAAAGTATCGAGAAATTTTATCTCTGCATTTCGTCCTGAAGTGAAATGTTCCCAGTCAATATGGGGATAATTGAAATCCCCCACTGTTATTGAGTTCTTAATTTTGATAGCCTTTCTAATTTCCCTTAGCATTTCATCATCACTATCACCGTCCTGGTCAGGTGATCGATAATAGATCCCTAATGTTATATTCTTATTAGAGCATGAAATTTCTATCCATAGAGATTCTATGGAACATGCGGATTTGCTTAAGATTTTTACTTCATTTGATTGTACATTTTCTTTCACATATAGTGCCACTCCCCCCATCCCCCGCGCACAACCTGTTCTGTCCTTCCGATATATTTTGTACCCCGGAATGATTGTGTCCCATTGATTGCTCTCAGTCCACCAGTTTCTGTGATGCCTATTATATCAATATCCTCCTTTATCACAAGGCACTCTAGTTCACCCATCTTATTAACTCCTGTGGAAACCACTGTATCTCACCGCATCCTTTGCTGGGCAAATGTAGGCACGTGAATTTCTGGAACAGTCTGGCATGGTTTTTCTGGATGGTATTGCCCAAAGGTTTTCTTTAATAAGATGCTCTGGAGGTCTTCTAGAAAGAGTTACACACAGAGCCAGTCTCTAGCATTGTCAAACAACCTCTCAATTCTGAGAGCATTTATAACTATGTTTTACCCCTGCTCATATGACTCCTGAGAACAACCTCCTTTATGAAACTGTGGATCAGATCAACTCGGTTCTAGAGGAAGCTGAGTTTCTCTAAGAGCTCACTCTTCTGCATCCAATCCTTTTCGATTATTAGAAGCAAAGACCTTTGCTGGTTTGAAGGATAAGTTGATAGCTCTTCCTTCATCATTGTCCAAGGAGGAATAGACAGAGGGGAAGCAGAGCGGTAGATCTGACTCCCTGCTTCCCAGATGCCA
This sequence comes from Trachemys scripta elegans, assembly GCF_013100865.1. NCBI lineage: Eukaryota > Metazoa > Chordata > Testudines > Emydidae > Trachemys > Trachemys scripta. The sequence goes on from NC_048300.1 coordinate 34,379,022, forward strand.
CAGTGGACCTGGTATCTGGGAGGTTCAACTGCAGTCCAAACCCTCTCTTTGCCTGAAGTCTGGCTGAATGTGTCACACATTCAGGTTGGGCTGTAGTAATGTGGAGGTAGGTCACCACCACAAAACCAGGCATAAGCGATGGGGCAGGGCTGCAGGAACACATGGGTTGAGTGTAAATGTTAACCGAGGTGCTGGACACTTGGCAGATCTGTCTAGGCACTATTATGATATAATAGCTTGCACCGTAGCTAGCTATACCCACTATCTGTCTATGAACCAGTACACTCAGTTCCAAGGTAAGACATGGGCACATTATCACTTCAGTGTAATGACTTTCCTGGCTAACTCAAGAGTGGTATCAACAGCAGGCAGCTATGTTGTTTATGCTCTGGGATACCACATTTAGATACCATGGTAATGAGGGCAATATAAACGCCTATATAGATAATAGATTCAGTCTCTCTCACTCAAAGCTGAACTTCCTAGGGGTTTATGGTAGGGGAAACAGAAGAGGATCATCTGAACCCTGGGAACCCTAGGATAAATATACCCACTTGCTTCTGCTTGACACTTATCTGCCATCCTAAACTGGTGCAAGGAATTAATGCTTTATCCTTTGAACCAATGGAGCTGAAGTACAGATAAAACAAAAAAAAAATTACTTGCCCTATCACAAGATCATGGGGCTACATTAAATGAATAAATATGGCTCTGTCATGTAAGCCTTTTCTGTAAGCCTCTAGATATATTTTATCACTTGCAGTAGCCATAGAATAAAAAGACATTGCTGTTACAACACTGGCAACTTTGGAAACAAATGAGGTATCATGTGATTTAAAGAATTTCCAATATTTTATCTAAAAAGTTGATAAAGCTGCAAGGTTTGTGCTTGTAAAGAACTGTCTGCTCCAGTCCACATCTCTCCCACGTCTAATATTGCCAAATTGAGAGATACAAATTACAAGTTAGGAGTACAGATGGCGGAGCCTACAGCAAAGTCCTGACATCTAGAGTCTGGAGGATCCCTTTTCTCCCGTTCCTCTATCTAACACAGAGCTATGTCACCCCTCCTACAGAAAATTCTTTGGGAGAGGAGAGAAAATATCAGGAAATTCCATATGTTTGCACCAATCAGTCCAGAGCATCAGCTGGTATAAATTGGCATAGTTCTATTGAAGTCGATGCTATTTGGACTTACACTGAGGATCTGCCCCTATGAGTTTCTAACTTATCATCACATTGATTTGCATACTTGACCATGAGGTATCATGCTATAAACATTTGCATGTTCTGAGCTCTTGGTTTAAGCCAATTTATTTAAGCCATTCATGGAGTTAGTCAAGGCAGGGTGACCAATAAAGAGAGAAAAGGACTTCCATAAGTGCAACCAGCAGCAGTCATTTAAATGGTGGTACGATACAACCAACCATATGATTGCTTGAATACATAAGGTTTACAGAATTGACTTGAATGGGTGTTTGAGGGCACTCAGCAAATCACTGGATGGCAGTCTAAAAGTGAGGAGAATAACTTGTGTAGCCACTGGCAACTGTGCCAATTGGTGTAAAATGCTATCCAATCAGAATTCAAGGCAGGGAAGAATTAGCCCTACTATATGCTGACATGGGCACAAAAGAAGAAGTGACTGATAATTCTGGCTGGACTGGCAGCTTGTCAATTGCCGACTGCAATGAATAAATGTCTTGGTTTGTTTTTACCAGAACACCTAGCAACCAATCAATCAGTGCATTTTTTCCTATCTAAAGATATGATTGGATTTTTACGTATAGAAGCCAATGAATCAATACAAGTACTAAAGCTTCTCTCCGCTTCCAGTTAACACCTTTTTAATCTCGCCCACCTTGATACTCAAAGCCATGATTCAAAGTGTAGTGAAGAAGAGCATTTGGACTTTATTCCATGTGTATCTTTCATGAGACATTTTCCTTCACACCCCTTTTGTTAGCTTTTGTTATTACTGCAGTCACGTTGCGTTTCTTTTCATATGGTGTGTCGTGTGTTTGATAGTCAGCCTCTGCCTGCACATTTCTGAACTTAATGAAAAGGGGAAAGTGTTCTTTCTTCCCCCTTCCATCTGTACAAAACTACACAAACTAGGAATGCTTAAGGACATAATTCCAGGCACTCTGCAGCTGATTTCAAAAGAAGCTACCCCTGCCCCAGACAAAAATAAATAAATAATGAGATTGTGGAGATTTTACACTCTTTACTGAAGTAGCTGGTACGGGTGGGTCAATGTTGGAGACAGGATGCTGAGCCAGAGAGATCACCAGTCTGCTTAGTATAGCAATACCTATGTTCTTATTAGATGTTAGACATTATGTTACTAGACAAATATGTCAGGCCAAAAGCCAAGCCTATCTCTTGCATTACATTGAAGGATTAAGCTGCAAGCACACTCATTTAATAGTAATTTAATGGCCTCATTAAGAACTCGGCTACACCAGTTTTACGCAGCATAACTGCACTGACTTCAGAAGAGTTATTCCTGACACTAGAGGTTTCTTACAGTGAAGTAAAATCAATCTAAATGCAAAACCAGCATAAGTCAGAGAGAGATCAGGCCCTTTCTTTTGAAACACTCTCTAGCATCGAAACCTTAAGTCAGAGAAACAGTAATAACTAGTTCTTCAAAGCTGTAAATCTTTGTGTGTTAAATTATTGCTAATGGTGTTCACAAAGTTAAATCAATATAGGATCTAGCTATGTTGTTCCTCAAGGTCATTAACCAACCAGCTTGCAGCCTGTGAAGGTTCATTAAAAGAAATAATTTATATTTTATCTTCATTAAGTTTATTTTGTGAAATTTGCAGGGCAAGGCAGGGGATGTGGTCAAGACCCTGTGCATTGCTTTAGTCCTTAATGTGAGACTCGGGGGGCTCAAGTGGCGCAGAGGGCCTTTTGCTGGACGCTCTGCGCCATTTTGTTGGTGCAAAATTCTTCTCAGAGAGGATAAAGATTTCATTGAAAAATGACCCACAAACATATTGCAGCAGTGGCAAAGCTCAAGCTCAGGTAACACAGTTGAGGACACTTTGTTCACAGGGTATTTTGCAGCTTTCATACAAGCCAGTTATAGAACTATCAATATGATTTAAGACGGAAAATACTGAAGCTTGTTAACTGTATTACCTTGGCAATGTGTTTACATTAGGGTAAAAATCAACAGCAGCAGCACTCCCCCAGGAGCATGATGGCACTGCTGTGCAGTGCACTATGGGCATTCATCATCTAGGTATGATCTCCTGATCCTCTCCACACAGACAACATACGTAGTGTGGAGAAATGTCAGATCCAGGAGCCATCCATTAAGAGACATTTCTGGTTGTCTTAAAAGGATGCTTCCTGCCCTATCATACTGAATATATGGTGGGATGGTGACAAGAAGAAAGGACAAGAAAGGAAAGGGGGACAAAAAGCTCAGAACTGAAGTGGTAATTTATTAAGGATTTAAAGGAGGATGCAGTAAATAGCAGCACCCAGAGAAAGAATCTATTAGCCATTAGGTTAGCAGAAGACAATTGGTCACATTAAGTTGCCTAATTTCATAGCAAATCAGACTTAAGAGGTCCATATATGCTATATGGTACATTAGACTTGATTTATACAACAAAGTACCACCCCTTTCACAATTTAGCTGTATGTGAATCCTACAATAACTGTGCAAAGTCTCTGTGTGCATGCAGTAAAAGCAAATAAATACCAGCAAGAAAATAACTTCTGCACTTCTAGGGCTTTATTATAAAGACATAAAAAAAGACTTTAAAATAATGGCAAGTGGTGTAGCAACTGAAGTGGGAAAACTCAATGGCATTGTGAAAACAGACCCTGTTAAAGTATCTAGACATTCTTTGCACTGGGCACAAACTAACATTTCTTGGAGCTCCCACCTTTTTTTCCAGCTCTCACAATACAGGCGAATAAAAGCTATGTTTCTGAGAATACATTTTTCAATGTTAAAACCCCACTGGTTATTGGGAATGCTTCAGCGCTAGTTATATATCCCTTCGGCCCAAACCCAGGCTGCAACAGGCTTTAACCACAGGTAGTACATTAGTAACTCCAAGGTTTGATGCCCTGTAGGACCCCAGTCACTGCAATGTGAATAATTGGTCTCACAATTCATGGTGACAGCTGGAAAGGTCTCCAGCAGGAAGTATTAACATAGTAGTAAAAATGGCTAAAGAAAATTCTACTAGAAGGCCAAAACAGACCCTATGGAGACTAAGGCAAGCCTGATATTTCCTCATGGGTGGTCCAGAAATCCTGTTTTAACTCATCAGTAGGACTTTCTGTTGCAATAGCTACTGGAAGAACTGACAGCCTACAGTTTACCAGCTCCTTTAAAACCTGACAGGTTTCAGAGTAGCAGCCGTTTTAGTCTGCATCCGCAAAAAGAACAGGAGTACTTGTGGCACCTTAGCGACTAACAAATTTATTTGAGCATAAGCTTTCGTGGGCTACAGCCCACTTCTCACACTTCTTATCGTGTAGCCCACGAAAGCTTATGCTCAAATAAATTTGTTAGTCTCTAAGGTGCCACAAGTACTCCTGTTCTTTTTAAAACCTGACATTCTCTCCCCTCTCCCGATCAAATTAACACTCAGCCAGTGGACTCTCCTAAAAGCTTAATTTTCTATACGTCAGCATGTGACTGGAACAAGAGACTATGCTGCAAGATGGGTGCGAAGCTCTATACATGAAAGCGTCCCATAACATTCCTTATGGATTATACACCTCTGCTTGTTAAAAGCTCATGGGCTTTTGATAAAGTCATGACTACAGTATGCTCTGCTATTCCCCACCAAGACCATGACTGTTGTGAAAGGCTGCACTCCAGAGGACGCTATGTTGCATATGGATTATTTTAGCACACAAACTGAGTCAGAGATGGAAGAAGCAGTCTCCATTTCTGATAGCTAACAATTAACTTATGTTTGAATTTTTTCCCTATAGAAGTTGTTCCTAGTTTTAGTTGTCTCTGATTTTTCCTGTCTGGGTGAAATTCCTCATAAGTCACTACAGCATGCACTCCCTTCAACTCTGCCAGCATAATGATTTCGTTTTGTTAACCCAGAAGTGTCTTTCCCTTATCTTTTGTACTGTTTGTGTTGATTGTGTACTGTTAATCTTACTGTAGCAGGAAGCCAGGCAGGGGAGCAGCAGTGACTCTACAGTGAAAGAGAGCGAGAGAGAATCTTTAGGAATAATTTTCCTTAATCTAATAAAGTTTCTTGTTCAGTGTTAGAAAGAAGTGCCATTCTGTGATTCTTTACCATTGTCACACATAGTATTCATGAGCTCCAGCCATCTGAATTATGAAGATGGGAAGTTCTTGGGTGTTTAGCTGAATTCCATAGATACTGACCCCTGTCATGTAATAGGGTTATTAACTATTTGTAAACTGGGGCCAGGAAATGAAGATGAGCCCACCTATGTGTCATGTTGGTTGGGGAAGATGAACCTACCTATCTGGTGGGTTCATACCAAGCCATTTCAATGGGTGTGAGGTATGAAGACACTCATGCAAGTTTTATATTAGTAAGTATCAAAGAACTTGCAGTTCTATTCCCTTTGCATTGCTGTGATCCCCATTAACTATTATCTGGCATTGGAGACACTGAACTCATTACACAAACTTTGAATGACTACCAGGACATCATGTAGTTTGAGCACTAGAGGGTAAGGAAAAAGACTCACTCTTCACAGCAAGTGAAGGTTCTTACCAAAATGACGGGGTTTGGGGTTAGAAATTAACTGGATTGAAAGATTTCTGTGCTAGGAGGCACTTGGATTAAAAAAAAAATGCTTCCCCTTTCTTTTCCAAAGCATATAGACAGTAGTGTTGCCATTGTCATACTTCTTGTACTGAATAGACAAAAAACAGCATGCTCAATTGTGAGTTTGACTGTCAGAGCCTGTGATGGTAGGAATGGGGGTTGGTGGGAAGAGGTATGCTCATGCCATTAGTCCCAGTAAGCATGGATGACCTTCAAAACGAAGCAGGGTGAGCCCCTCTGCACCAGCCCTGGTCTGCTAGCTGGTGTGGAGTCCCGGAGCCCCAGCCCACCAGCCACCTGTCCCCTTCCAAGAGTCTGGAGTCACTGTTAGGAATAAACACCCTTGGTCATGACATTCAATCCAGCTCTGCAGGACGACTATCATTTAACCCAGTGTATTTGGGAATGGACTCACTTATCTATGCTTAGATAAATGAGAATCGACGTCTTTGCTTTTCTTCGGCCCAGGAAAAAGGATCTGATATTTGCCTTGTTAGAACACAAAAATCTCATAGTACAATTGAGGTACCTACCAGAATGCAGGCAAAGCTGCACAGTGCCTAGATGCAAGATGTTGGACATTCAGATATGGAAAAATATACTCCTCAAGTGCCATCAAATTTCAACGGTTTCAATTACTTCTGTACCCCACTCTATTTTAATCAGCAACACGTGTACAAGCATATAAATCTCACATTGCATACCCTCCAGGTTAGGATCAGATATTACTATAATAAGCATAGCACACAGCTATCAGTCCAGACTCCTACAGTGCTGTTGTATTGTAATATCTTTGCATCTAATGCCATGTTTCAAATTATAACTGGCAAGCATTTTAGCTTCACACAATAATGCCATATGGAGTTACATCTGATACTGTTTGAGTAGAACTCCTTCTCATCCAGAACACATCAAACAGTCCCACAGATACACTATGGTGTTTAAATATTAGTAATTCAAATGTGAAAGCTACATATAAAATGTGTTGCATATTAGAAAACATAATTCTTGCACCAAGAATAAAAAAAATGATTTGCTGTATTTTGGCAGCAGAATCTGTGTATGCAAATAAGATGCTTGCATGCTCACCTATAGGCCACTTTTACCAGCAGAACAGTTATGGAGTTAGAGTCATGGCAGGGTTATTAGTTAAGAGAGAAAAGGACTTAAGAACATAAGAACTGCCATACTGGGTCAGCCCAGTGGTCCATCTAGCCCACTATCTTGTCTAACAAAGTGGGAAGTATCAGAACTTTGGGAGAGAGTGGCACACAGAACAGGCCCCTTCTGTTCCCCACCCAGCTTCTGGCAGTCACAGGTTTCGTGTCACCCTACATGGAGTTACATCCCTGACCATCTTGGCTAATAGCCATTGATGGACCTATCCTCCATGAACTTGTAAACCCAGTTACGCTTTTGGCCATCACAATATCCAATGGCAATGAGTTCCACAAGTTAGTTGTGCATTGTGTGAAAATATTTCCTCTTGTTTGTATTAAGCCTGCTGCCTATTAATTTCATAGGGTGACCCCCAGTTTTATATTGTGAGAAAGGATAAAGAACACTTCTTATTCACTTTTTCCACACCATTCACGATTTTATAGAGCTTTATCATATCCCCCCTTAAATCTCTCTTTTCTAAACTGAACAGCCCTAATCTTGTCTCTCCTTGTATGGAAGCCATTCCATACCCTTGCTTATCTTTGTTGCCCTTCTCTGAACCTTTTCCAGTTCCACTATATCCTTTTTGAGATGGGGCAACTGGAACTGGACACAGTAGTCAAGATGTGGGCACACCACAGATTTATCTAATGCCATTATGATGCTCTGTCTTATTGTTTATTCCTTTCCTAATAATTCCTTCCACATGCAGCAGCTAGGGCTCAGTCAAGGCAGATTAATAGAGACACAGCATCAGATAGTTTACTTGCAGGTAGTAGCTGTGGACAACTTTCCTGTCCAAATGGAGGGTTCTGTTTCAGTTTCTTTTCAAAGGGGGCTAGATTTCTATGGTGAATTTAGTCTTCTAGAAGGGAGAAACAAGTCTCTCATTTATCCACAGAACAGGCAAAACTATTCCTCACCAAGAAGTCTCAACCCTGATCTGGACAGACCAGGGATAGAAAGAGAAGAATAGTTCAGTCTCCTTTTATTTGTATAGTATCAGCAGTGCAGAGTGTTTTCATCCACAGTCAGCCAATTCAATCCTTTGCTGCTGAGACTGCTATAAGGTTACCAATTACAACCCATTGTGATATTTTGAGGGAGGCGGGAGGGGTTTGGGGCAATTTATTTTTTGTTATGAAGCCACATGTTCAATACAAACTGATTTGAGACCATGATACTTATATGTCAGATAGCCAAATAGCCAATAGACAGTATCCCACTTCGAGTAAGTACATTCCGGGGCATGAGTACAGTGACACAGTGACCTGATACCTCCTATTACCAATCCCCTGGGATGCCCCCTTCCCTTTCACAAAATCCATTTTCTAAATTAGGTATTTGCTTGAGACTCCTGTATTGGCCAGGCGGGCTTACCTATAGCATGATCATCATTTTAATGAAGAAATGGATTACCCCATATGGTCAACCCAAAAAAGGAGGTATGTCCTAAGAGTCCCTTAAACACCAGGCACCTATTTGCACTTCAGAGGCTTCAGCTTTATTGCAATGTACAAGTAATGTAAAGAACTTATTAAACTAAATATATAGAGAGATTTCAGTCCACGAAAGCTTATGCTCTAATAAATTTGTTAGTCTCTAAGGTGCCACAAGTACTCCTGTTCTTTTTATATAGAGAGACAAATTCCTTACTCGGTCCAATTCTGGCAGACTCCCCATTGACTCCACTGAGTAAACACAGCAGGATTTGTTTCATACAGCTAATTAATACCAGAAGAACACAGTAACAAATAGGTAAAGGGTAGCCCTTTCTAGCTGACTAAAGGAAGGTCCTAATCGTCCAAAAAAATCTTCCACCAAAACCAGGATGAACTCTTGGAACGAGATGACCTGTCCCCCTTGTTTATGTATATTGGGAGCAACATGGAGAATTGTGCTCTGTGAAGAGCTAGTTACAGAGCAAGAATAATTTAATAATTTTTGGCACCTCCCTTGAATTTGTATGGATGAAGGAGCAGCAGCATAGGCATTACAAAGCAAGATGGTGGGGCTCTCCGATTTTATGGTAATGCTACTAAAGATACAAGTGTTTAATACTGTCCCTTTCTCAGTCATCCAGTACAGCATACTGGGTCTCTGACTCTACCATATGCTTTCAGAAATCCCAAATGAAAGTGTTCACAGAATGACTTTGTTAAGATACACTGTGGGCTTTGGACAGATATAAAGAAAACTACCATTCAGCAAACCACTCCACAATGAATATTAGTTCTGTAGCTTCAGGTGTTCACATCAGAAATATCACATTTTGCATAGTCAAGTCTGTCTGTGCCTGTTGGCCTGCCAAGCTTTGCGTTTCTTTAATTAAATCCGGAGAGCAATTGCTCTACTATACATGCATTTGTGTGAGAGCTCATAAAATCCACAGAGGCAAGACTGCAGTAAAACGTCTGTCAAACTAAGAGACATTTTATCTCTGTGCAAGCTATAGCTGAGTGGTCAAGGCTACCGCGCCTCCTGTCAGCTCCTATATAGCTGTCTAATGGCTGCAGGGGAACTTCTTAAGTGAGGAGCACTTTGACCACACTGACTTTAGGTGCAGGGGTCAACCTGCCAAGATAAATAAGCCTTCCATGGCTCAGAATGCATCTCTCTCATAACTTCTTTCCCATATGCTCTGTCACAAAAGTTGCATTGAGAGAACCATCTTGCTGTCTGCCCTCAGGTTAAGTATCAGAGGGGTAGCCGTGTTAGTCTGAATCTGTAAAAAGCAACAGAGGGTCCTGTGGCACCTTTAAGACTAACAGAAGTATTGGGAGCATAAGCTTTCGTGGGTAAGAACCTCACTTCTTCAGATGCCCTCAGGTTGGTGCTCCTCAGAAGAGCAGGCAGTAGGGCCTTCCCTCTGTTTGTGGAGAGGGGAGGTAAGGGGGTCCCTCTGCTCTGGAATTCACTCCCTCTTGCAATTCAGAGTCCCAATATACTTCCCTTTAAGATGCTATGCAAAATGCATTCATTCACTTGGATTTTCTTCATGGGGGTGTGTAGGGGGTATGGAAAGACGTTTCTCTTTCCATTTGACAAGAAGAGGTATTATATTGGAGTTGTTTGGACTAATCCCATTTGTTGGCAACAGTTGGGTTGGGGGGGGGGGTTTGATATCAACTTTAATAACATGCACCCAAATAGCACGATCACAGTGCAACATAAAGTAAAGAACTAGAACCAAGTGTGTTCTCCACTACCCTTAAGCTATCATTAGCTATGCAGAAGCGTCCAGGATTCACAGACAGTCAATTCTGAAGTACGGGTATTTTGGGGGGGTTCAAATCCAGTGTGTGGGGACTTTCAGAAGGGAAACAATCTGCAAGCCTCTTGAAGCACAGCTCTGATAATTTAGTAAAAGGATAAAACAATGGGGTTGGTTCTTTTCACTCCCTATTTCCAAAAGAGTATAGATCAAGTCAAGCCACAAGAACTCAGATGCCCAAAGAAGGCTAACTTATCGTATGATTACTTTCACCTGCTTATGGAACTAAGTGTGACAAAATACAGATTAAACAAAACTTAAATCTTTAAGATTGAAAAAGGGTTGACATTTCAATGGGGTTATTGAACCACAGCTCCTTGAAGTTAGGTGAAAACTGGTGCATTTCTGAGCAATAATTCTAAAACAATGAGTCCAATCCATCAGGCCAGCCGTCTCACAGTTCTGCCTCAAATTAGAATTCCTTGCTGCTGGACAGCTCTAAACTAGATTTGACATCTCCAATTTTATTGATTGATGCAATGACTGTGATGACTGGGTTTACAACCAATAAAATGCCATGAAAAAGAACTTTGTTGTGCAGATACTGCTACATGGAAAGACAATCTCACTGCTGTCTGGCTATACATTAAATAGAAGTTTTCTAACCTTCACTTAAAAGTATGTCAAAGTTACAGCAATGGAGTATTGTCAGTAATATGGATGAGCACATAAAAAAATAGAACAAGAACTCAACTGATACGTGACAATAAATGCTCTAATTGTAACCATGCTGGGAATACTAGAAGCAAACAGCAGCAAATTTGGTAACTTGAAGTGCCATGTAAAACCCTGACTATACTTGGACAAGGAGGCTAAGATTTTCTAAAGGTTTTTCCAGATATTTTGGATGCCTCACTCTTTGGATGGCCTAAAAGATACATCTTAAAAGAGGCCTGATTTTCAGAGAGAGGGTGCTCAGCATTTCCTGAAAGTAAGATCCTTTCAAGAATCTCAGTTTGGCTACCCAAAATCACTAGTCACTTTTGGAGGTCTTGGCCTGCATGTTAACCATCGATTCCCTATACCCCTCACCAAACCCCAAACTGGAGGAAATGGTTCAGCCACAGATAGCACTAAAATTCTTATATACCCAGTACAAAAGAGCACTCAGTGTCTGGGGAAATCCAAGGATCCAGGAATTTAGCAGGCTTTTTGTGCTGGGTATCAAAAACCATTCAGCCCCATCCACATTCGTAGCTAAATCTTTCTCAGTGTTGAAACCCTGGGGAAACTGTGGTTTACACCTGCTGTCCACCAAGTCATTCTCCTAATGTAGAGTTCTGAGGCCCTGTGTTCCCCAGGGAAAATTTTTGAATGTTCTCACCTTTGCTGAACCAATGTTAGCAGTGCTGAGAGTCCCCATGCAGATACCCCTAATGCAGCTACTGATGCCATTTTCAGCATTAGATTCTCAAATAGGGTAGGAGGCCACATAGCTGAAAACTGGATTGGCAACCAGTGATCAATCTGTATTATAGTTCCAAATTTTCAAGAGGTCAGAATATTTCAATCATTTTATCTAGTCCAGACAATTCTAAAATACAACTCCCGAGTATTTCCTCCACTACCCATCTTCCTTATGCTATTCTACAAACAATACAGTGCCATTTAGAGAGATTAGACGACAGAATGAGGAAAAAGAAGCAGGATTGTTTTAAGTTACAAGAATACTCTATTTTTTAAAGATACAGATAATTACATTTGTTAACATATTATCACATATCCATGATGAGGTTTTAAATTCTAAATAAAGAAGTTCTCAGAATTTAAAGGCACTTATTAAATAGGTCCTATTATCAATGGTCTTTCCTCAATTTAATTCATTAGTTCCTGGGTATTTAAAAGAAAAGGATAATGCTATTTCTTCTCAAATATAACAGAGGGTACAATTTTCAAAAGTGTCTAAGTGACTGAGAAACCTAAGTCCCATTTTCTAAAGGGATATTTAAAGTCAATGGGGCTTAGGTCCCTAAATCCCTTAGACACTTTTGAAAATTTTACCCAGTCTCTTTTCAGCTCTTGCTATTTTCTCTCTATTTGTTAGGAGTTTCATTTAAGTCATTCATTATTCTTTTTCAAAACCGTTTTTCACCAGCTGGCTATTTATATTGCAAGTAGCAACTAGAGGCTCCAAACAAGTTCAGGACCTCACTGTAAAAACACATAGTAAGAGACAGTATCTGCCCCATAGAGCTTACTATCTAAACACCCAAAGTAGTATCATCCTCTCAATTTTACACATGGGGAACTGAGGCATAGGGAGAATAAGTGATTTGCTCAAGATTACACAGGAAGACGATAGCAGAGCTCAGGGATTGAACCCAAATCTTATGATTCTCAGTGCCTTAACCACAAAACCATCCTTCTTCTCTACTAAGCCATACTTTTCCTGCAGGAAAAGCTATAATAACGCTGCAGTCTCTGCCTCGGCCCAAGAAATGCCGTTGCGCGTTGCCTCTAGGAGGTGCTAAGAAGAAGGCTCCTTGTGTCCTCCCCTCTCAACTTATGCTCCCATATAGGAACCAGGCACAATCTTCCTCTTCACCAATATATATGCCCAATAAAGAAATGGCTTCTTTACATTACATTTGACTTCAATTTAAGTTCTTTTCTCCACTGCATGTTCAAATATCTGTTAGTGACCAGCATTCAGAGTTTACTTAGCTGTAACCAAGAAGGGCAATATTACGAATGGGACCAAGCCAAGAACATTATTATTATGTTGCCGTAAACATACACTGCGCTTTACTAAACAAATAAGACAAAAAGGTCCCTGATCCAAACCCAAGTGAAAGGTAAAACCATTAGAAAAATATCTTGCAGCATAAATCTCAGAAGATAGTGCCTAACAAGCAAGTAAGATTATGCAGCACAGAATCCTGGTTTTATTTTTGGAATATGCAACTCTGTGCAGAGCTCCAAGTTACTGTAATGCTAGAACTCTCCCACTGTCTCTTACAGAGCATGCTTCATTTATCTAAACAGGAGCAGAGTCTAAAGAATATCTGTACAGATTGGAGTCAGAGCCAAGCCCTCAGTGGATGGTCCTGCTAAAGTCAGCTTCTGCTTAAGCTATCTGGACTAGACATGCCTTAACATTTTAACAATTGGGGGGATTTTTTTTTTCCAAAAAGAAATGGTGAAAAAAAGATAGCATAGATACAACAAATAAACAAATGAATGGCAACATGTTCACTTTTGGCACAATGCAACAGGTAAACCATGATCTGATCATGAAGATCCCACTTCCACTATAAATGCATCTAATAGCCCCTTTGTGATATGAAAGGGGAAATTAATAGGACTTGGGTCATACAAGATACCTCAAGAATGTTCGTCTGAAATGTTCGTAACTCTGAACAAAGTGCAGTTTGAGCTCCAGTTCCAGACGCTGACACCCCAAGTCAGGTTTCAGCAGCAGCTGAACTCCCTCCTCAGTGCCTGCAGCTTCCTTGTAGGCAGCTTCTTTCCCTGGGTTGGACTGGAAGCTTGTCCCCCTCCCAGACAGGGGAGGGGGGGTGAAAACAGCGCCTGCCCCCCCAGCCAGGGGAGGGGAAGAGGGGTGAAAGCAGCGCAGATCCCAGTGCTGCTCCTGCTCTGTTGGCTGCCTTGAGTGGGCAGACCCAGCGTCTTCACTCCTAGATGTAAGTGGCTGCCCCGCGTGAGGGGGTGGAGTGGGGACAGGCAGCCCGGCTGTCCCTACCTTTAAGATGCAATACAGGCACAGCACATTAAAATATTTGCCTTTTTTTTTTTTTTTTTTTTTGGCTGCCTGACTGGTTACTTCTGGTTTCAGATGGTGGCTGGTTGACTGGTCAGTCTGTAACTCTGGTGTTCGTGTCTTTGGTGTTTTATTGTATCCTCAACATCATAAATAATTGCTAATGATGATCAGTTCTCAGAAGGTAAGCCATTCGGTATGGATAGGGAACCATATACATCTAAATATTCCGAGAATTTACCATTCATGTTTTGCACTGATAGTTGCCGCCTCCTCTTTCACTCCCAACACGAGTTAGCTATCTGCCACCTACTCTACCACTTGCTACAATTTTTCCTTGAACCACAGCAAGACGCCAGTGATACCCCACTCCCCTGAAGTCTTTTAATATCTGTTTTGGAGACTTTGCTAGGCATCAGGCACCTCTAATTACACCTCTTCAGTCTCAGCACACTCTAGACTTTGTTATACCCTAAATTATGATATGTGTAATCCCACTCAGAGCTGGATTAGCCATAGCACATCCCCTTAACGTCAGAGGTGGAAGTTCAGGACAGACAATGTTTTCATATTTTTAAGTCAGAATTATGCCTATAACATCCATAGTTGATGCTTACATTGGTGCCCATCTGCTCAGATGGCATGCTGTCTACTTACAAGTTGGTTGAACCTATGCTCCAGGGCACAGATACCAGGAAGCTATGTCTTACATAGCAATTTGGTTGTTGTTTTTTAAACACTGCACAGGCCATCCTTCCCACAGAAAGACTCTCCACTATATTTACACAAAAGACGACAGAGTTAATAGTTTCCCAGAGTTTCTGGCTCAGAACAAGACAGGTTGCATTGCAGCAGGTGTCTGGAAAGCCTATTAAGATTACTGTGGAGTACTCAAGCATGAAATATCACTGTACTGTCCTTGAGCAGTCTATAGGCAGGCAAGTGTGTGACAAACTGCACTAGCAGAGGTGGTGGACTGAAGACAGTCACAAAGAAAGAATGTGACAGAGCTCCTAACATACCCAATGCACTTGCTGCAACGGAAGTTTTTCACAGGGCCTTTAAAGTGAGATGAAGAGGAACAAGTTACTTTGCATATATTTGTTCTGCCACAGAACTGCCATTGCTTATACATGGTGAAAAAATGCACTTACTGCAGACAATTTGTCTTCCAGAAACATTCAGCTTGTGGAAATAGAAGATTGACACAACAATCATCAGCTGGTTGTGATCATCAAGTTCCCAGAAGGGGAGTGAAAAAATGACCACAGTTCCCAGACAGCACATCAGACCCCCCGTTACAGGGCTGCTGCCTCCAGAAGACCCCCTCATGGCCCAGGGTGGCTCTGCAGCATCCCTGCTTAGTTTCCTATCTTCGGGACTCCTCTGTGATTTCATAAAAGCACTCAGTCATAGACAAAAGCACCCTTACTTGGGCTGGTTTGCTTTCAAACCGTTCCTAAATGAAATCCTCAAAGTCCAAAACAAACAAACTGAAGAGGCTTCACCTCAATTGCCATCTGGGCCCAGCTCTTCCTCCCCGAGAGCCTGTCTTCTTGTTTTCTATCCAGCAGCAACTCTCCAGAGCGTCTTGCCTAGACTCTTGCCCCCCCCGGCTCATTCACAAGCCTCTGTTCTTATCTCTTTCCCAGAAGGCCTGATTTACCCACATGACATTACCCATTCTCTCCATCTGGGGAGCTAAGCTATTGTGTCATAAGTGGGGCGGGGCCATCTCCCCTTAAAGAGGCCAGCCACCCTGTGACACCTCCACCTGAGCTGAGATAGTAGGGGGTCAGGAATCACCAGTGTGAGGAAAGCTACATACTAATACACATGTTGTTTAGCATTGAGACCAGCTAGCGAGGCAAAAGAGATTCTGGCTGGAAACACAAAGAACAGTAGTGGAGACCTGAATTCTGCACCACACAATAAAACAGGGGTGGGCAAACTACGGCCCGCCAGCCGTTTTAATCCGGCCCTCGAGCTCCCACTTGGGAGTGGGGTTTGGGGCCACCTGGCCGCGCCTCCGCGTTGGAGCCGGAGAGGGGACATGCCTCTGCTTTCAGAAGCCACTTGAAGTAAGCGCTGCCCGGAGCCTACACCCCTGAGCCAACCCTTGTGCCCCAACCCCCTGCTCCAGCCCTGATCCCCCTCCCACCCTCCAAACCCCTCAGTCTCGACCCGAAGCACCCTCCTACACCCCAAACCTCTCATCCCCAGCACCACCTCAGAGCCTGCACCCACAGCCAGAGTCTTCCCCTCCACAACACCTCCCCTGCCCCAGCCCAGAGCCCCCTCCTGCACCCTGAACTCTTCATTTCTGGCCCCACCCCGGGGCCTGCACTCCCAGCCAGAGCCCTCACCTCGTCCCGCACCCCAACCCCAATTGCATGAGAATTCATTGGCCCTCCACACAATTTCTATACCCAGATGTGGCCTTCAGGCCAAAAAGTGTGCCCACCCCTGCAATAAAACCTGAGAATCTATGAACTATTAATGACTTTATATAGGAAATTTATATAGGAAATTTAACAGTGAACAGAAATAAAAATAAATGTGTTTCATATGAGATTCAGGGGACTATCTGTGTGGCATCCTGTTAGATCATTCATTGTAATATTATTAGTTTGAGACACTATTTTCTTGCTAGAGAAAATCAAGATCTTTTGAACCAGAACGAAGAATTGCAACCATGGTATCTAGCCACATCCCCATACACACAAAAGAACTGACTAAACCGCCTCATTTTTCATGTACTATGTAAGGTTCCAATTCAAAATGAAAAACAACAACAAGCCATAGCTGGCTTCTGTGCAATGGAGAAAATATTTTCCCTTTTCAGTTAAAAAAAGAGAGAAAGACAATTTTAACTGAATTGAACCCCAGGGGCTAAATTCAGTCCTACTGTAAACAGGCATAATTCTCCTGAAGTCAGTCAATGGGAGCTGTAGATACTCAGCACCTTTGAAAAACAGGTCATAGGTATCCAGGAGCGGACACCTACAATTAGAGACCACTTAAGAACATTTGGGGCTCATCCCCAACCAATTTACAGATGGACCCACAGAGAGGTTAAGCAAATTGCCCAAGTTCACATAGCGAATCAGTAGCAGAGTTAGGAATGGAAATCAGAGTACGGATTCCTGGTTTAGAACAGTGACCAGATAATCTGTCTTCAATGGCCAGTCAGTCACACTGGGCCAGATCTTCAGCTAGTGTAATGGTGGAACTTTCCTATTTTACATCTGTGAGGAACTGCCCTGCTATGTTTAATGGAGGGCTCTAAAATAAGTATTTTCAGGAAGGCTATGGAGAAAAAAAGGGGGAGGGAGGAGCCTGAAATGGGAATTTTACGCCTTTCATGACAATAATTTAGCAAAAAGAATGTACATGATTTGTACAAATAACATTCTCTCATAGCAACATGGCTTTGGGCCACATTACAACCACCATGATGAATCATTTGCAATTAAAGCATGCTAAGGTGTGCTTTGAGACTAAACTGCAGATCAGCAAAGAAGAATACTGTGCTCCAACTGAAAGAACGCCAAACAATCCCCCATAAAGCTTCAGATGACAGTGCAGCTAAAATAAAATATGCAATGGGAATGGATGCACCTAAAACATGTGGCAATAGTTTGTATAATTTTATTGCCTGCTTTCCTGTATAATGTATATTTGTAGCCATTATTATTGGCCAAGAACAATCATAAGTATTAAGAACAGTGTCAGCTTTGTATCAGACTTCTTCTATCTGGGGACTACAGTCTGCCATATTAGGGGATAGTCTTAACATTCAAACATCCTTTCTATCTCCAGCTTCCTTTATTCTATTTACTGTTGGGATGAATATGAAAAATACTACTTATCACAATTCTAGTTTTGTAACTACAATTGGATAAATATTACAAAAAGCTTCTCATTAATATTCACAATTTTCATATCATTATGAGATCTTGCCTCCTCCAGATTCCTCCCCTTCCATTTCACTCAGCAGATGTTCCAGTGAACAATTACACTGGCAGGAATATTTTCCAAAAGTGAATTTTGAATTCATAAATCTGATGAGTTACTCTCACCCAGTCAAGAGACAAAACGTCACATGATCCATCAAAACCACAAATTTTGAACACCTGCAACAACTGTGCATAAATGAGCTACTGCCCAAGGATTATGCACAGAAATGTGGCAGTTTTCAAATAAAAAAAAAAAAATGAGAAAAATCAGAACCTCACTGTGAATAGTTTGAGAACAGAAGTTCTGACATCTACCAGTGAGTAGTAAGTTATTAGTCACACATTATTCACCCAGCTCTATTTATAACTCAGCAGTAATGTTAATTATGGATGAAATTCAGAAGTCCAGGAGTAAGTATTTAATAAAACAAAAGCAAATTGATAGATATATGGGAGTATAAAATATATGGGGTGAAATCCTAGCCCCATTTAACTCAGTAGGAGAACTCCTATTTACTTCGATAAGGTCAAGATTTCACCCATTAATTCTACTGGTCTCTACTTTTTCTTGTGCTTTCATATTCCAGTCTACTTTCAACTATATAAGAAAGCATATTGTCTGGAAGCCTTTCTTCAAATATGATACGTCAACTAAAGTTTGAGAAGAGATCTAGGATTTGCTAACATTCCCATGCATGTTCAATCATGACTCAAGGAGATGCAGCAGCATGCAGAGTTCATTTATCATTCCGTGCAAATATGTTTAATACCACATTATATGATTAATTCTCAGTTAAAGAGCTCTTTTACTCTATTTTGTTTATTCACTACTGTAGCTCATAACAACCAAGTATTGTATTCCTCAAGGCTACAGAAAGAATGTTCAGGTTAATAAAGTTTGGACAGTGTCCAAAATGGACATTTGGCATTCTCCATTTGAAGCAAGTCTGGTGAGATTATTGAATGCTTCAAGGAACATAAGCCAACTGGAACTGAAGAGAATCAAAACTGTGAATCTTCTAAGTGCTGAAAACATAAATACTTTGGATACTTGTGGTCCCAGCCACACAGGTTTCTTTGACTGGTTCTCTAGATCCCCTTCGTGACTCTAGGGAAGAGAGTTTGTTGCTCCTCTCCATATCTGCTTCCCAGGCTCTTGGTAGACTGGAGTTTGGAGCAGGCCAGACCTCCACTGAAAGTTACAATACACTCAGCTGAATGGGAAACAAAGGGCACCCACTAGTGCAGCAGAGTTCTTCGTTCAGCCAAGCGGTACATTTGCTCCAAGAGATAGGAAACCACTTGTTTAACAGACTGAGATCTATTCTGCTCCTTCATTGTGCCCATGGAGGAAGCTATGTTCCACATTATTTTTATCCTGAAATATTTTTGTTTATGTGTTATTCCTGCAAGGCACCATCCCAATATAGTTTACTGTTCAATTCATAACTTAGAAACCATTATTTTCGTATGTCTCACATACATGCAGACACACACATTAAGGGCCAGGCTCTCAGCTGGTAAGCTGGGATCTATGGGCCAAATTACACCAGCTGATAGTATAGCCCCAAGAGCCCAACAATACACTGAAAGATGTGTGTGAAAATTCATGCAGCCGGACTGTTCCCTTATTAGTTACATATCGTGGCTGGCATCTACTCAAAAGTTATTCCTACAAATGTTGGCAATAATTTGCACCCCCTAACTTGCCTCCAGATATGTATATTTAAACCAGTAGCAAAGGAATAACTCCTGGCTTGTGTCAGAAACACTGGCTTTTAGTCACTGCAGGTCCCTTTTGAAGAATCTGCTATTGCAAACATTCAGAAGGTGCAGATTGTGAGCTCTGCAGATTTTGCAGGATTACAAATGATCAAAAATTAAGGTGTTATCTGCTAAATTGTTCTTGTGACTATCAGTAGAAAACAGGAACACCTTCAGTCTTTACTGGCGGCAACCAACCCACGACACAGCTAGTGGTTTCAACCTCCCACACTCAGCATTTACTAACTAAAGTGTATGAGTGCAGGATCTGACTTAAATACATATCTGCAAAATTTTTGTTTAATTTTATACTTTCGTGAAGTCACAAAGTTGGCCAGATGCTACTCTCAGTTACCCTGGTGCAAATCCAGGATCTCCACTGAGAAGATGTGTATGTTACTCATTCTAAGACTGATGCCACTACCCTTTACTCCCCTTCTGGGACTACTCCAGAAGTAAGGTTCTACCCAATGTGAGTAAGGGTGGCCCTCAATAATTAGACACAGTGAATATTAAATCCAACCTAATAAATTGCTAATGTTGCCCCCGAGCTCACAGGAGGATGGTGGAGGAAGGAAGCAATTGGCTACCTGGCTTGAAAAGTAGCAGATTACTACCCTCCCTGCACCAGCTCAGCTCATTCCTTGCCCACCTGTGGAGAGCGGGAGACACAGAGGAAGTGGAGTACCAGGAACATACCTCTTCCTTTCTACCCACCCCATGACTGAACCTCAGATGTGAGGAGGCTATCAAGGAAGTACAGGGAGTGGTAGGACAGGGGGGATCCTGCTCTCCACTGTACTCTGCACGGCCACAGAGGTTGTTCAACAACCCGTTGCATAATACTTAGGGAAACACATGCATTTTTTCCCCCTCAAAACCACTCTCGTTGGCCTGGAGCACTGCACAGCCTCCACCTCATATCTGTAAAGAATGCCATTTTTATTCAGAACTGTGTGCGCGCACACACACACACACACACACTCTCAAAGGAAAAATCCCCAGCTGGAGGGATTCCTTTAATCTTTCTAAATCAAACATATCTGGACCCAATTATAATTTCCGTAAGAAAAACTGGCATTCAAGATGACAGTTACAACAAGGAGTCTGGTGGCACATTAAAGACTAACAGATTTATTTGGGCATAAGCTTTCGTGGGTAAAAACCTCACTTCTTCAGATGCATAGAGTGAAAGTTACAGATGCAGGCATTATATACTGACACATGGAGAGCAGGGAGTTACTTCGCAAGTGGAGACAGGGCCTCTCCAAGGCATTATCCATGATTTACAACCTATCCTGGAAAATGATCCCTCACTCTCACAGACCTTGGGAGGCAGGCCAGTCCTTGCTTACAGACATGAAGAGGTAAAACTAAATGTTAAGGAGTCTGATGGCACCTTAAAGATGAACAGATTTATTTGGGCATAAGCTTTCGTGGGTAAAAACCTCACCTCTTGCATCTGAAGAAGTGAGGTTTTTACCCACGAAAGCTTATGTCCAAATAAATCTGTTAGTCTTTAAGGTGCCACCAGACTCCTTGTTGTTTTTGTAGATACAGACTAACACGGCTACCCCCGATACAAGATGACAGTTAGAATGCCAAGACGTCCCCATCTGATCCGAATTGGGGTTTATAATTGAAAAGCGGACAGAGCCTTAACTGCAAGAGTGATACAGAGCACTGCTATAATAGTAACTTTCAATTGTTGAATAATTGATTGACAGCTGCCTAACTACAATCGTTGGTATGTTCAGCCTCCATAATTATTCACTTTCCATGGAACAACCAACTCAGACTGATGGGCATCCTGTCTGCATCTTGTCAATTACATATGTGTCCCTGGCATTCTTCTGTTCTGCTTAACTACAGGACAGCTACAACCTCAGCAACTTTTTTTTTAAATGCAGCTCCATTTTTCCCGCCCCAGACTTCAAGTTCATTTCATGCCTTCAATTCTTGCACATAGTTCCATCAACAGTGGTAATTGTGCACTCAACCCATGGACAGCTGTGGTATGGGATAGACTATTTCCTAGATGAGACCACAGCCTGTTATTGATAGTAATTAAAAATCCCAGGATACTTTTTTGAAAGAGTAGGATGCTATTCTTCCACGTCCTGAGAAAATACCAGTGTTGGTAAATAAACGTACATCCCTGCCACCAGAATCCCATGTTAGTTTGAAACATATAAAGGTATTCTTCACTTCTATCCTAAACTGTTCTGTAGCGTTGCTGTGTGCTGTTACAACAGCTTGTATCTTCCACCAGAAACTGCTGCATTTCATCAACAGGATATACACACAAGTGCACCCTTCAAGATGAGAAGTGCTATATAAAGACAAAGGATGAAATCCTGCTTCCACTGAAGTCAATGGCAAAACTTCCATTGACTCTGGTAGGGCTAGGATTTCACCCAAACTGCTTATCACAAAAGGATGTCTGCCTCCAGCTGAATTTTTGTTTTTAATTTAAAGTTAAAATGGTTCAGGACATTGGCCACCTTAATTCTGGTCATACCTAACCTTTAAGTGCTTGACTTTGCAACTGTAACATTCTTTTAACATGTTTTTTGGGGGGAAGGGGGAATGTAATTATACATATGGGATATTTGTGACACAAAATTCAGCCTAAATGTGGTCATTGCATTTCTTTTTACATAGTCTGTTCTAGGTAGGTTAATTTCCCTGAAAGAAATACTGTATTTTAAGAAGGTATTTGAATACCACTAGGAAGGTTCCTTTATGGACTGGAGCAGAGGAAAGGGCATGGAAGAAGGAAACAAAGAGAGGCTTGGAGAGAGGAGAAAATAGGAGTAGAGACTTCCAGAGAGAAATAGCTACTCATGAAAAACACATGAACCTTAAGAATGTGAGCAGTGGAGTTATAAGCTTCCAAACTGTAGCTAGAAATGAGGAGTTTAAAGATTCAAGGGAAACCCCCCAAAACTAGTTCACAGGACATGTAGTAGTACACAAGCAGTAACAACTGTTACTCATTTAAGTCTCTATCCTTCAACACCAAGTGTGTGGGTTGACTTGAGCACCGCATCGTGCCCCACGGAAGTCAGTGGAGCTCTGCAGCACAGCAGTCTGCCTGTGCACTATATATATTACAGGACTGGGGCCTTAATCTGTGCAACAGAACAGTGTATTGGCAGTGTTAATGTCTCATGCCCGTTTCCTATGCATATATTGATTGGTTGACAACATTCTTTTTAATAATCAGAAGTGTACATTGTTGTTCATTAAAAAAAAAAAACTTTCCTTTAAAGGACTCCTATGGCATCTGATCACCATGAGCAATAGCAATTATTTTTCCCTGGAAAAGACTACCGTATTAGTCAGTTTTCAATTCATATGTAACTTTATTTTCAGCAAGATTTAGCCACATGACTCATTAATATAATAATAATTAGCTCTTATATAACACTTTTCATCAGCAGATCTCACAGCACTTTACAAAGGAGCTCAGTATTATTATTCCCATTTTACAGATGGGGAAACTGAGAAAAGACAGCAAATAAGTGAGAATTATTTTACAGAATTATTGTATTTTTATTGGAATTGATTTATTTTGAGAAAAGTTTACCTTCTTTATGCACAGTTACTTATTGACTGAGTCTGTAACCTGTGTCTGAAACAACATGATGTCCCAGGAATCTATGGAATTGTAGCGGAGCAGACTCACCCCTGCGACGCCGCCTGCTGGTGACTTCCAGGAATTAGCTCTTCCAGCATCCTGGAGTGCCCTCTGCAGGCCAGTGGCCACCTGTCCTCCGGCTCCCATGTCCCTCCCTGGACCCCAGTGCCCTTTTACCTGGGGTGCTGCCCCCTGGCAGTAACCCCTCAGTCTTAGGGTCTCCCCTCCCTAGGGAGACCCCACCCACTATTCCCACCTTACCTCAGTATAAGGCTACTGTCAGTCATTGTCTAGCCCCACACCCTGGGGCAGACTGCAGTATCAGCCACTCATCATAGACAAGGTTGGGTTTGGACTGGCTGCCTTTACCCACCCTCAGGCTGCCCCTCTGCAAGCCCAATGCCTAGGTGGGCCTAGAACTAGGCCCTGCAGCCTGGGGAGATGCTTGCCTAGGGCTTCCCAGCTCCTACAGCCTTTCCCCAGCTCTGCCTCACTCTAGAGCCCCTGGGGGAGCTCCCAAGCAGTCAGGCCCTTCTCTCCCTGAATACAGAGAGAGACTACTGAGCTCCTGGCTCCCAGCCTCTTTATACAGGCCAGCTGGGGCGTGGCCCAGCTGCAGCCGCTTCCCCAATCAGCCCAGCTTTTAGAGCTGCAGGCCTCTGCAGGGCTGCTTTTAACCCCTGCAGCCCTCTTTCAGGGCTGGTTTCAAGCCCTCCAGGGCAGGAGTGGGTATCCACCCCACTACAGGAACAAATAAAGGTAAAAAACCACAACCAAAGCTCAGAAATTAAAAAGTATGATGAAGAGCCATACAAGACCCAAAGGTGACATTAACCTTTGACATCCTGAAGATGATCTTGGAGATTGTCAGACAACCCCTTAGTTACTAAAAAAAGATAAAAAAATCCAGCTAAAGAGAAAATGAAGCCAATCTCCCATAAAAATTCCCATAGTTCTAGAGAGGATATCCAGCTTACGCCCTCCTCGCTCCCCCTTCCCTCCCGCCCCCCCAAAAAACCATCAGGAGATTAAGCTCTCTAACTGAGAATGCACCACACCGGCTGCCACAAGGTAGGCAGTAATACTTTGTGATTCATGACTTTTTAAGCATCTAATAGATTACAGTTGGGGGCACTGTCTTCTAAGACTAAATGTGAGTGCAGTCAGGGCCGGTGCTACCATAAAGGCAAACTAGGCAGTTGCCTAGGGTGCCAAGATTTGGGGGCACCAAAAAGCGGTGCCCCCAATTTTTTTTTACAGCGTTCCTACGCCCCCTCCCCAAGCAGTCACCGCTCCACTTCTCCCGCCTCTCAGGCTTGCAGCGCCAATCAGCTGTTTGGTGCTGCAAGCCTGGGAGGGGAGGAGTATTAGAGTGGGGGTGGCGTGCTCGGGGAGGAGGCGAAGCAGAGGTGAGCTGAGGTGGGGAGCTGCCGCATGGCTCCCCGGGCCAGGGGGGTGGGGAGATGCTGCGGGGGTGCCTCAGGACGGGGGGGGGAGCTGCCGCAGGGCTCCCCACCCCAGCTCACCTTTGCTATGTCCCCTCCCCAAGCACGCCATCGCTGCTCCACTTCTCCCACCTCCCAGGCTTGCGGCGCCAATCAGCTGTTTGGTGCCGCAAGCCTGGGAGGGGAGGAGAATTAGAGCAGGGGCGGCGTGCTCGGGGAGGAGGCGGAGCAGAGGTGAGCTGGGGTGGGGAGCTGCCGCACGGCTCCCCGGGTGGGGGAGCCTCAGGGTAGGGGGGGGGAGCTGCCATGGGGGGACACCTCAGGGCGGAGGGGGTGGCGGGGAGCTGCCACAGGACTGGGGGGGTGGGGCGCAAGGTGGAAGTTTCGCCTAGGGCGCGAAACTTCCTTGCACCGGCCCTGAGTCCAATGCACTTAATGACAATACAAAAAATTTTATATTTGGTCAAACTGATGTGTTATATTTACAGCATCTTAAAATCTGAGGGTTGACTGCCATGATTTGTGATTCATGGGTATTTAAGCAACAGATTAAGAACAAGGGTTCCATCTTATAGGTGATGAGATACAATATTAAGTGAACAACACGTTAATTCTGTGGTGTGCAACAGGGAGTTAACCCTTTTTCAAATATCTGTTTTAGGACTATGCTGTGCAGTAGAGATAGACATGCTCTCAAATACCGGCATCAATCACGCCTTAGAGAAGTGCAACCCACACTGGGGATGGGACAGAGCAGAGCCATACCACTCAGGGGGAGTTTCAGGAAAAATTCCTCCCTGGCATGTAGGGGTTGCATATCCACTCCTAAAAGCCCTACATCTATAAGATATCCCAGCACAGATTAAAAAAAAAGCAGGGCTATGCACAGCATCCTCTCACATGCTGGCAAGCTGAGCAATATGGCCACCACAATGGGACTGTGCTAAATCATCCTAAAGGAATGGTGCAACATGCACATACTTCCTGCACGGCTGGAGTCCAGGAGGGATGTCAGCTCCTCAAGCACAATATCTCACAGGGCTCCACACCACCCATTAGTCAGAGCTGTGCCTTAATGGCCCAATTGAGCCCTAAACTGAAGCTGTATCTCATGAGCATTACCAACAGTGCTAGGAAACACATGAGAAAAGGAACGATTGCCCTCCAATAGGACACATGGTTGTGGAAATTCTACATAATGATTGGCTACCACCTGCCTGACAGAGGCTAAGGCCTAATCTCTGCCTTCTGTACTGGTGGTACAGGAGTATCTTATTAACTCACTGCAGCATAAATACCACCACAGACTGTTTGCAAGGCATCGCTTTTCTATACACATTACCCCCTTATGACACACACATATTTCTATAGATACTTCTAATATCCGGCCAGTCAAATGTGCAATGAAATCCAAGTATTCCAAAGCCTCAAATAAAATGTCTAAGAATAAGTTCAGAGGATGTCACAGGAAGAAAGCTTTATGCCCGGTGGGTGCTGAAAGCCTTTTTCCCAATACATTAGAGTATAACTGCACATATTAAGAGAGCCATTTTAAAAAGCCTCTTTAAACATTTGCTAGTGTTGCTGAAAATATTCTGCAACTCCTTTTCCAGTCTTGCTCTTAATGATCCTGCCCAAGGAAACCACCAGCAGCTAAGTCCCACTCTTCTCGCCAGCTACCACCACCCAGGAGGTGAATCCCCCATTCCTCCTCACTATGCTTCTGGCTCCAAGACCGTAATAGAGTCGTTAGTGTTCCTTTAAAAAAAAAACACACACATTCACTTCCCTCCTTTATTTCCTAGGGAAAAGTTAATCCCTCCATATGTCCATAATGGAGAGCAACATACACGCTAGAGGCATGCTTTACCACTTCCACAATTCCCAGTGCAATTCTGACTGGCGCTTCACCACTATCCTTAATTTTAATATTAAAATAATATTGGCTGGGAATATTATTTCCAATAACTAAATATTTTTGAGAACTAAAGAACATTGTTTTGTTCTTATTTATTCCAGAATCACAAGAACACAAAGAGCATCAAGTGCCTATGAGCCGGGAGTAATCTGACATAACCAAAAAATTCATTTTTAGGATTCTGTGTAGCTATCAGTCCAGCATGCATGAGAAGACTCCAATTGCAGACCAAGTAGCAGGGATCACCACTGAGGAATAGAAAGAAAGAAAGAATCCAGAACTACTTAAGAATCAGAGTTCAGACCCAATAGCATTCACTCTAAGTGAAGTCCAGCAAAGTCAGGAACACAAACATTCCTAGCAACTCCTCCTCCTCACTGAAGGCTATCAGGCCTACAAGGGACCTTGTCTGCTAAAGGATTGTCACAGAAGACCCGTAAGGGCTGGGGAAGGCAGAGAGTGGAATTCTCAAACCACTGAGAATAGCTAAAAGAACATCCTTCCAACACAGATACACCCCGCATATAAAGAGGCCCTGCCTAGGTATTTATACCATGTGCATCAGAGTGGTACCTAAGCACTTCCAGAGCATATGAGCACCTCCCAAGAAAAAGATGGTTACGTCTCCTTTAAATAATGACTGGCCTGTCCGCTACCCTGTAAATATTAAAAAAGGGAGCCAATCTGGCCTAAGAACAGAGAAGAGGAAAAAGGAATCTGCTCTCCAGCTGCCTGAAGCCTAGTTGGAGCAGGCATAGTTTGCAGGAAGAAGCTGACTCCTTCTGCAATTACGGAGGCACACAGAAGCCATCAAGCACTGCCTCAGAAAAGAGGCCTAGAAAGAAGAACCATAACTGGGGCAAACAAGGGTCTGTAGTAAGAAAGGAAATTGAGAAAACTAGCTACCACATAACTCCTTAAGGTAAAAAGTAAACAGGTTGTTTTGAACAAGGCAACAACTTAGTATTGTTGTGCGTTTTCGGTCAAAACACAACCCAGGGAGTAATGTGGGAGACACCTCAGCTGGATCAATACTCTCAACTGATGAAAGAAACAAAGGCATTTAGGCCTGTCAAGGAAATTACAAAAAATAAAGTAAACCTAAATAGTTTCAGCTATAGCTAAATAACCTTTGTGCTAGATATGCCAGGTGATATGGGCAAGTGGCAGTTTCCTCCCGTTAAAATGCCCTAGAATATTTCTCAGGGAGTAAGTCTTGGGCCACAGAGGCAATAGAGGAGGGGAGGAAAATTTATCATGGGAACGACAAGGTTTTCAGCTAGACAGATATACATACATACATTTACATATACACACAGTGCACAATCCATCGCTGCCTCAGAATAAGAGTCTAACTTACCATAAGGTCTTGTTAAGGACTATGTATGCACCATGTATTATATAATATGGACGAAGATTAGTAATTGCCTGTAATCTAATGGGTTCCAGTGACGTCTACTCTCAATATCTAATGGGTGTTCATTTTAAGTCATTGATAGAGAAGCCATGCACCCAGTAGCTGGATCTCTCAGGAATCCCATTTCCCTTCAGCTGGATTCCCCAAAAGCTCCAAAGTAAGATAGCAGCAAGAAACCCAAACTGTCATGTAGCACCAGAGGTCAGCCTGGATGACTGGAGAACAGATAAAAGCCCTGGGGCTAATGCTATTTCTCTTATTCTCTCTAGGAAGCATTTTTGTGTAGCACTGTAGGCTTGACTTAAATTAGAGAAGCTGTTGCTAGCTGGAAGGAAACTGAATCAACCCTAACAAAGTAACTTTTGAACATATGCATGTTTATAGATTCGTTGTTCATTAGTTTGTTTCTTTCCTAGTTATTCCCACAGTTTATTATGATCAATTTTAGATATTTCTGATCCAAGTGGCAAAGACTAACTGTAGCAAGATATTTTTGTTTTCTGCATCTCCTTTTTTAATATATGCTCTTCCCACCACAATCTGTCACAAGACCATTTACGTCAGAGAACTCTGAGCAAAGGCTTGAGAGCCAGGCACTTTAAGCATTCAAGTTTAAAATTGTGGCCTCAGTGAAACTGAATGAAGCAAGGTTATCTGTAAATGGGAATAACACTAGTTTTCTGTCTCACATGAGTGTTGTGGGGGCAATTTAGGGAACTTTTGTAAACTTCTTTGAAGATAAAAAGCATTACAAAAGTAAATCCCTTACTAAATAAATCCCTACTGGATGGCACTGGGGTTACATCTGGTTTGTAATCATGTATTTGTAGTTCTTCTAATATGGAAAAATTGCTTAGATCCAGCAAACCAGTGACAGTCTACAAGGGTGAAGAATCCATTTAGTTCTTCTCTACAAACAGTCCATTGCTTACTTCCAAGAAGCTTTCACAGGGTGGCTGGGTCAGGATAGTACTGATGCTGTACTGGAGGCCTTATTGCTCCAGGGGCCAAAATTCATTGTTTTGGTAAGTGGGTGAAACGCCATTCACATTCCTTGATATGTACAGAAGGACTTCTCAAAACCATACACCCTTCGTTTTTTACTCAAAAACTTTGCTTCTGATAAAAGATTTAAGTAAACAGCTCCATCAATTACTTATCAACAGTGATAAATGCTAATGTGTTCTCCTCTACTGCTTTGTTTGCCCCCAAAATTAAAAGTTAAGTTTGTTCAGTACATTTCACTACTTGCAGTTTTCAAACTCATATAACAAAAAACATAGGGGAAATATTCAGAACTAATCCTGTATCAAACCTGTTGAAGATTGAGAGGAGCAGAGCCTCCTCTGGTGTAAACTGTCATAGCTCCACTGACTTTACAGCAGCAGAGGATCTACCTCAGAATGTCTTACAAAGGTATCTTCGCCAGTCAATGGAAGTTGTGTACGCATGCGTACCTGAGGACTGTGGGCTTTGAAACAGTACTACATTCAATCTAAAGAGCACACCAAAAGGATCTACACGGACCAATTAATATGCAACCTCTGAGTGCGCTTTAGAAATTACACCCCCATAGTGCACATTAACCCATCATGTAGACAAGTTTTTACTTGCACAGCCCTATGGACTTCAGTGTGACTACTCATGTAAAGATTTGCAAGATGAACCCCAAGCAACATCATCATTGGTATGAGGACATATGTCCTGCAGTGACAAGGCATGAATGGACTGAGTTAAGTGAGCTATAGAAACAACAACTGAACTGGTCTATCTTTTGTGGGTTTATGTCCACATGCACAAAGTTCTTGCAGAGTCCTCAAACTAATGTTACTGCTTCAGTTTTTTCAGATCTAACTAGCAGAAGTTTGCAATCTTCATTGTTTAATTACTGTTCTGAAGTGTGATTTGAAAACCATATGCCGCTGGGGAAGATTTTCATTAAAAGGACAGTGTTCTCTTCATAGTTTATTCACATAGGAACCCCCAGTAGACTTTAAATGTTGTACTTCAGGTTTTTGGTTTGTTCCACATTTAGGAACTTTTTATTGTTACCAACATATTAACAAAAGAAATGTCATAATTAGGCCACCTTTAATCAACCGTGTAGCCAAGTAAATTGTCACACGTTGTCCAACTTTTTGGATTTGCCACATAATTTTACTCCAGAAGGCAAATGCAATTACCCAGTTTGCACTGTTTCTGCAGATACCATTTGAAAAGTCACAGCACTAAATCTCATTATGGTTATAAATGAACCTGGCCTCTAATTAACTAGCTAAACCAGGAGTTGTTAAACTATAGCCTGTGATCTACCACAGTCCAAAGAATGAAACATTTTTGGGACCCGAGGACTGGGATCCTGGGAAGAAGGTGGTTTGCAGATTTATGAAGTTGAGAATGAAACTGGAGGACCATCAACCTACATCATGAAGTGACCCAGAGTCTCTCTTATATCAAGATATACTTAGTGCTGGAGGGGTACAGGTCCAGGATGACAGGGAGATAGATATGCCTCCCTAATTCTCAAATTGCCCTTACTCCTGGGAGAATTCTGTGCGATTGCGCGCAGAATTCATGTGCCATGCATATTTTTTTTCCGTCAGAAAATAACTTCTGTGGGAAAGTTGCTGCAGTTCAGCCTTCTGCTCATCAGAGGGCGCTGTGGTGCTAGAACAGAGCAACCGCTCCCAGCCAGCCCCAGCTACCGTAGGAAAGAGAAAGAGCCTGCAGTGCCTTCTCATCACAGTGTCTGTCAGGTCAGGTCAGGAGACAGACAGCATGGGGCACATGGGGCTGCAGGGGGGTCACAGACAGGGGGTCATAAGGGCTAGTGGGGTAGGACAGACTGGGGTAGGGGCTGAATGGGAGTGGAGGTGCAGGCCCACAGGATGGAGGGAAAGGGGGTGCAGGGCCAGGGAGTGCAGGGACACATGGGGGTGTGGGGAGGGGGCTGGCTGAGGAGGTGCAGGAACACATGGGGACAGGGGGAAGGGATGCAGGGCTACATGGGGGAAGGGGGGGCTGAGTAGGGGCACAGAAACACATGAAGACAGGGGGAGGGGGTGCAGAGACACATGAGGATGGGAAAGTGGGTGTCTAAGAGTGAGGGTGAAGGCACACATGAGGACAGGGGGTGCAAGAACACATGGTGGTGCAGGGATACATTGGGACAGGGGCAAATGTGCCTGACTGAATGGGAGAGGCTAGGGGTCAGTCAGGATCTGTATGGGGGAAATTCCCTAACAATCTCTCCCCACCCCCTCAAAAAACCTCTTCCATACTTTTCCACCCATACCCAACAACCCTCCAAGTTCACACGCAGGCTCCTTCCCATCAATTACTTCCCTCTCCCTCAGTTCCTCCGTTACCCCGACTCACCCAAGCCTTTGCACTGCTTCTGAGTGGTGCAGGAAATACAGTTCTGTATTGTAGTTTAAATTAATTATTACTCAAGAGTTCTGTATTAATATACCTGTAAGGAATCTATTTGTAAAAAAAAAAAACATTTCCTGGATCTATTTTCTTGTCTGCATTGTTACAGACATACTTGCTGGTAGGTATTTTGAAATAAATTATCAAAATAATTGAAACTGGTGTGATTATATTGTGTTATTTTGACAAATACAATATGCTGAATTTTGCAGAATTTTAAAATATTGTGCACAGAATTTTTAATTTTTTGGTGCAGAATTCCCCCAGGAGTATACCCTGGCATTAATTAGGGAAGTTTAGAGGCCACTCTCAGAACACCAGGCTATGATTCCTACAAAACCATATACTACTTGGGAAAGGTTGCTCCATCCCCAACACTCTTCTTCCACCTGCTTTATAGCAATTGGACTTTCCCTTCCAAGGGAATTCTCAGCAAGCCAACTGTGGTATATGCTATTCAAGCAAGAAACGAGAAGGAACCGTGGTTGAAAGTGTAGACTAGTGTTTCTAATTATTGTTATTATTATTTTTTGTACAACAGGCCAGCAGTTAGACTCCACAGAGTTTTATGTAACAAAAGGACTGTTTCACCTTATAAAATATACAGGGGATGACAGATTTATGGGTCATTTCTTAAAGGCTCATGAGCAAAACATCATGATGTGGCTATTTTGAATCTATGTTAAAAATTTTCAAATTCCTCACCACATTTAATTTCCAACCTGAGAAGAGTGAAAGACAGATGTTTCATAGAATCACAGGGTTAGAAGGGATCGCAAGTGTCATCTAGTCTAAACCATCCAAGACAGATGGCTATCAGCCTCCTTTTGAAAACCTCCAGTGAAGAAGCTTTCACAACTCCCAAGGCAGTCTGTTCCATTGTCTTACTGTTCTTACAGTTAGGAAGTTTTTTCGTGATATTTAATCTAAATCTATTATGTAGTTTGAACACATTGCCTCTTCTCCTGCACTCTGTGGCAAAAGAGAACAACTTTTCTCCATCTTTTTATGGTAGCCTTTCATGTATCTAAAAACCACTATCATATCTTCCTCCCCTTAATCTCCTCTTTTCAAACTAAGCATACCCAGTTCCTTCAGCCCTTACTCATATGGCCTGCATTCCATCCCTTTGATCATCTTTGTCATAGACTCACAGAATCATAGAACTGGAAGGGACCTTAAGAGGTCATCTAGTCCAGTCTCCTGCACTCATGGCAGGACTAAGTATTATCTAGACCATCCCTGATAGGTGTTTGTCTAACCTGCTCTTAAAAATTTCCAATAATGGAGATTCCACAACCTTCCTAGGCAATTTATTCCGGTGCTTAACCACCCAGATAGTTAGGAAGTTTTTCTTAATGTCCAACCTAAACCTCCCTTGCTGCAATTTAAGTCCATTGCTTCTTGTCCTATCCTCAGAAGTTAAGAAGAATAATTTTTCTCCCTCCTCCTTGTAACAACCTTTTATGTACTTGAAAACTATTATCATGTCCCCCCCTCAGACTTCTCTTTTCCAGACTAAACAAACCCAATGTTTTCAATCTTCCCTCATAGGTCATGTTTTCTAGACCTTTAATCATTTTTGTTGCTCTTCTCTGGGCTTTCTACAATTTGTCCACATCTTTCCTGAAATGTGGCACCCAGAACTGGACACAATACTTCAGTTGAGGCCTAATCAGCACGGAGTAGAGCGGAAGAATTACTTCTTGTGTCTTGCTTATAACTCTCCTGCTAATACATCCCAGAATGATGTTTGCTTTTTTTTGCAACAGTGTTACACTGTTGATTCATATTTAGCCCTTTGTCCACTATGACCCCGCTCACCTCTGGATCCTTTCCAGTTTCTCTTCATCCTTTCTATTCATTGGTGACCAAAATTGGACACAGTACTCAAGTTGACGGCTAAGCAGCATCAAGTAGAGCAGTACTATCACCTCCTGTGACTTGCATGCTATGCCTTTGTTAATGCAACCTAAAATTGCATTTGCTTTTTTTGCAACAGCATCACATTGCTGACGCATGTTGAGGTTGTGATCCACCACAACTCCCAGATCCCTCTCAGCACTGCTGCTGTCAAGCCAGTTTTCCCCCATTCTGTATTTGTGCATTTGGTTTTTCTTCCCTACGTGTTCCACTTTACATTTGTCTTTGTTGAATTTCATTTTGTTGTCTATATCCCAGTTCTCTAATTTATCAAGATCCCTCTGAATTTTAGCTCTATCCTCTGATTTTAGCAACCACCCCCATAGCTTTGTGTCATCTGCAAACTTGATCACTGTGCTTTCTATACCTACATTAAAATCATTAATAAAGATATTAAAAACCACCAGACCCAGAACAGATCCCTGTGGAACCCCACTTAAAACCTCCCTACAATCCGACATCATTCTATTAATAGTTACTCTTTGTTTGCCGTTGTTTAACCAGTTATGTATCCACTTGGTAGTTCTGCCGAGCCCGCATTTCTCCAGATTACTTATTATAATGTCATATGGGACTGTGTCAAAAGCCTTGTTGAAATCGAGGTATATTATGTCCACTCCATTCCCCCATCCACCAAATCAATTACCCTTTCCTCACCAAATCAATTACCCTTTCCTCAGTATCAAATCAGAAACTCCTTTTCTCACTATCATTATTGTTCTTTTTTTCACCTAAGTACCCTTTACCTCACCACCGCTTTCCAATCCATTTTGCTTGTCAGTTATGACAGCAATTGGCAAACACTTTCCCACAACGTTTTCAGTTCTTTGCCCAGTGCTATCAAACCTGCAGGCCCAGAAGCCCCAAACTCCTGGAACCCCACCAAATAAAGGGCAAGGTATACATATGGCATGCTTACTGTTTATGTTCAGTGCCATCTGGTGTGGTGTATAAACTGCTATGTGTTGACAAAGTCATGGGTAAGCAGCACTATTTTGTCTTTTCCTTGCCATTTGGGGCAGGTGAACAAGGGAAAATTGTATAGGAGATCTTGGGCCTTGCAGCAAGAGATGGGATGACTCAATCAACAAGATATGCAGGGGTCTCAGATTTGTCTGACCCAGCCCTGCATGAGGGTTAGCATCCAGCCAGCAGTTCTTACCTTTAGACATAGTGACTCAGAAATATGCTAATTGTACAATGAGGTAATTATAAATCTCCAGATGAACTCGGTAATAAAGGGATCCCAACATAGTTCTAGATGAAGCTCAAGTGACACCACTTGAGCAATATACAACGCCCTCATGCTGGCAAGATTTCTTTACCTTCTGGGATTACACATAACTAAAGCATACAAACTTGTCATCAGTTATACAGCCTGGTGGCATCATGCCTGTGACTCAGACCGTCTGTGTCAATGACGACTGAGAACAGAACTGATGTTCGTAAAGTCAATTAACTGGCAGCTCCTGACCAAAGGTACTGACAAATGCTAGTTCTGTCCACTGCTGCTGAAGCACATAACCAAAGAGTTCTATATGCCAGGTGACGCTAATTAAAGTGTATGACTTAATCAGATCAAAAGTGTTTGATCTGCAAATACGATCACTTCCAACACATTAAGCATTAGAATTAGAATTGCCAAAGCTATTTTATTATGGAATTATGTCAAGGGATATTCCAATTTAGGTTGACACGAACAACTACATGCAGGAATAACTACCTTTTAATAGTCTATACAGTGAAAGATCCCATACAACCATTTCAAAGCCTTTAATCCCAAGGTTTAAATTAAACATGCAGAGAAAACAAGATTTTTCTAATATGTGTGGGCAATAAGCTGTCTCACTTCATCTGCACAAGTGTGTATATGTACACATATAATGTAAATGTATGTAACATTTACGCAACAAGTGTGCATACAGATCTAATGCAGCAGTCCATTCCTATTTAGCAAAGCATTTAAGCATATGCTTCATTTTAAGCATATGCTTACGTACTTTACTGTATGGGGAACACAGATCACATGATAGTACAATATAGTATAAATGTTTTATTGGCATGAATTTGGGGTGGCTACGTTACTTACAAGGGGTGAATCCATGGGTGAGCTGAAATGGTCATCTTAAGTGCCAATAAAATGTTATGTCACCCCACCCTATCTTGTAGTCTGTATGTGTCACATAAGTTACAGAAAATCTATTTTAGAAATGTTTAAATTATAACCAGTTTATAAGTTATAGCTAATTATTTTATGCCACTTTTAGAAGTTCTAAATTTTAATTTTCCATATGTAAAAATGTCAACCCTTTAAAATTCAGTCTCTTGGGACTTCGCAAGTGAATTCTATTGGAAATTCAGGAATCTTCCCCTTCAATGTTTGAAGTTTTGCAGAGTTTTCAATGATAGAAGTAGTTCCTGGCAGAAATGGAATAATGGGCAGAGTTGAGGGTAAGCCAGTCAAAAGTGCCTAATGCATAACATTTATCATATCACGGCAACTCACCAAATGGCTCAGCAATCTGGCATATGGATACATAAGTAGTGTATCTCTAAAATATAGATAGCATATCACCTATTACGCTAGTAAAAAAAAAATCAGTGTAGTGTTAGGTATGTTTTCTTTTGTGTACATGCCTTTCCTAAAATTTGAATCAATGCCTATAATATCTCTGGCTCAGTATATAGATAAGTCAAGAGAGACCTAGATTTACAGATTACAAATATGTTAAGTACCACTTTCATTATTTTTATTATTCTTTAATTAAATTAAAATTCTTAAATGCCAAAGAATAGACAAGTGAACATATAGATTCACCTTCTCTATGTTATTTGTTCTTCAAATGTCTTAAATTTCTTGGGGAAAGTGAACAAGAGAAATGATGGTGAGATTCTCCAAATGGCCATTGGAAAGTTATTTTAGGAGTATTTTGAACAAAAATACTAATGACTGTCAAACCCTAGACAACTTAATCAAAAATTAATTAGAAAAATCAGAAGGTATGTCTTAAAAATCTTCAGGACATGCACAAACTAATTCTCTCATTGGGAAAAGAAGGAATCATTTTTAAAGAGGCCTTCAGTACAGAATATATACTGAAGCTAGCATGGATGAGGTACAAAATGCTAGTCTCTTTGTACTTCATATTCAAACTCCCAACAATTTCAGGCAACTCTGCATACTACATGTCCTGAAATGGCCTTTTCCCTCATTCCCACACCTATCCACAGCCAGGCCAGGACTCCTTGTGACCCTGATTCCCTGTGATGTCCAGATGCTAAGGCAATGTTATTTTAATCTTTCTGATGACAGATACACACGTATGCAGTTTCTTTATTGCACTTTATGATTTGTAAAGAGTGTATTTCTGATTGCAGCACCCCTATGCTTCCTCTCTGTAGTTTCCTATGGGACAGATTTGGAATCCCCTATCTCGGCAAGACTTCCACCGAGAGTTCCTGAAGCCCTTATAAAGGCACAAATCCTGGTGCATTCTGTGGAAGTTTCGCCTGTTTGGCAGCTGTAAGTTCTAGCCTTCTCTGCTGAAGAGCTTTGGCTGGATTTGCTTTCCGCTCCTTGCAAGCTACTGTAACTTTTAACCCCATCTTTAGTAGTGCCTTTTATTACAGACATGCTAATTTATCATCTTCCACCAGTAGGCAGGATTAACTGCTTTTCACTCAGCTGCACTGACAAGATGTGAAATAAAATATAAGTTATTAGGCCTATTTTTCCAGAGCAGCATATTATGTTGTAGCTTTGTGTTGAGTAGGAAAGTCACTCACACACTCCATTTTATGCCATATTAAGTTGAATACACATGGGGCAAAATTCAGGCCCTAAGCATTATCAAGCACAGACATAAGCGCACAACAATTCTTCAAAATCAACATAGCCTGTATTCTGACCATTCCCATCCAATCTCCCCCACATCTCCTCCTTACTCCACAAATTATTTCTGCTGGCAGTCAGTCATATGTTCAATACGAAGGCCGGGGCATGCATGCTAAAACCCAGACGTCAGGCCTAGCCATTTTATTCTCCATGCCTCCAAGTATGGAGGACCCGAGGAGTAGTAATTTTATTACTCCTGTGGGAATTCTGGGTGAAAAAATTAAAAATTCTGAGCCCCAAAATTAAAAATTCTACACTCAATATTTTAAAATTCTGCAATATTCTGCATATTTTATTTATCAAAATGACACAATATAATCACGCCAATTTCAATTATTTTGGTAATTTATTTCAAAATACTTGTCAGCAAGTATGTCTGTAACAATATAGACAACACAAAAGCTTCAGAAAATGTTTTTGACAAATAAATTCCTTACTAGATATATTAATACAGAACTTTGAGTAATAATTTAAACTACAATACACAAAGGTATTTCCTGTACCACTCAGAAGCAGTGAAAAGTCTTGTGGGAGTCAGAGGTAATGGAGGAGCTGAGGCACAGAGAAGTAATTGCTAGGCAGGAGCCTGGGAGTGAACCTGAAGGGTTGTTGGATGTGGGTGGGAGAAGTATGGAAGAGGTTTTTTTGTGGGAAGGAGGAATTATAAGGGATTTGGGGAGCCTCCCCCATGCAGATCCTGGCTAACCCCTGCCCTTTCCCATTCAGCCAGACATATCTGCACATGTCCCCATGTGACCCTGCACCTCCCCTCCTCCCTGTCCCCATGTGGCCCTGAACCCCCACTCCCATTCAGTCTCTGGCTCAGTGTTCTCACCCCACTACCCACTGAGCCCCCACCGCTGTTTGTCCCCCACATTAGCCCTTCTGAACCACAGTTTGTGTAATCCCCCTACCCCAGCAGCCCCGTGTGCCCTGCTCTGTCCGTCCCTCCCATATCCCGTGCCTCCTCACCTGGCCTGTGAGCTGGGCACTGTGAGAAAGGCAGTCTCTGCCCCTTCCTCTCCGCAGATGGCTGCTCTGGCCCATGAGCCAGCTGCCCTCTCTTCTGGCACCACATCAGCCCCTGGTGGGCAAAAGGTGTAATTGCAGTGTGACCCTCAAAGCTTTTCTTCGCCTCTTTGTCAGAATCAACTATTCTGGGGGGGGGGAGAGGCGGACTCTGTGGGGGGCATTAATTCTATGCTTGCAAAGGGGCACAGAATTCCCCCAGGAGTATACAGGTGAGAGGAGCCAGCCCAAACTATCCTGTGGTTGCCCTCCAGGCACATACTTTACTTACACTGAGGTTTGAACTTGAACCATGAAAGAATTTTATTTAATTCTTCGATGTAATAATTTATTATCCAAACTGTGAAGAAAAGAGAATGAGAGGGGATGAAGGAGAAAATATGTATACAAAACCAAACCTCATTCCCATGTAGCATAAACGGAATATATAATATTATTGGCCAGCCCACACAGCCTGGTGGTGAAGAACTGAAAGCCCTCAGCTACTACAATGGACTAGTGTAAGAGGACCACCAGCCATGCCTCTTCCTATATTTCAGAGCCCACCTGCCCCCCCACCCAACCACCTCCAAACAACAAAAAGGGCTGGGGTGAATTTCATTCCTAACCAAATAATAGTCCTTAGAGCCAACCTTTAGACACACATCCCAGTGTAATAAATCAAATGCAGAACAGCTTCCTTGATTTAGCTCAAATGCCCACAGATCATAAAGTGCTGCTTCCTGTAGCCAAGAGTCCATGTGGACAACACAGGTTGTATTGTGGTTACCATCTCTGGGCATTGGTATAATGCTTCACACTATAAGCCAGGCAAACAATTCTCAAGCTCCTCCTGTCCCCTCCCTGGGCCTGTTTCAGGAGACAACTAGAGTGCAGCTCCTGTCCCTTCTTAGGAAATGCGAGTGAAGTGTTGCTCCCTTTGGGAGACTCTGCTTCCTTTTTATGCCTTCCCCAATTTAGGAGGCACAGCTGTCAGTTCCACCTCCCAGAAGCCTAACACGCCACAGTTGCCAGCTCTTCTCTCCAGGTCTGGCCGCTCAAGTAGTGTTTAAAGATTTGCTTCCTCCTTTCTGCACAGTGAAAGGTTTAACCCCTTCCCGATTCACACATGGATGAGGTACATACACCAGATTTACAGATGTATGTGAAATCAGATGCTGAACTAATAGGAACTGATAGCACTCAGCACCTGACAGGATTGGGCTCTACATCACTTGTGACTGTTCTTAATAAAGTACTTTTCAACTCTTGTAATTCAGAAATAAAATATTTCTGTATCTCTATTAGCAAAGTACAAATAAGGCGTGCCAACTAGTGTCAAATAGAATAGCTGTGCAAATTCCAGGAAAGGCACATGCAGCACTTAGACAACACATATACCCAACGAAGGCTGATTTGTAGTTAGTTACAGTAATAAATGCCAAGGCATAAACTCTAAATAAATTGCCCTGTTGGAAGAATTCAAGATACAGTTCTGTAATTAAGCCACAATGCTCTCTGCATAGTCATACAATAGATGCTTTTTAAAGTTTGGCATACAACTATTAGTGCCTTGTGATGCAGATATATTACAAACCTAAACTTATTCAACTTGTTTACTGGTATGATAGATTCATCTTTAATACAGTCTTGACAAAACAAGTAGTGAGGAATACATTAACAGCATTATCAAGGTACAATATTGAATTACAGCATCACTTAGGGCATGTCTACACTTACCTTCGGAGCAATTGATCCAGCAGGGGTCGATTTATCGCATCTTCAATCGACTGCCGAGCACTCTCCCATCGACTCCGGTACTCCACCGGAGTGAGAGGCGTAGACGGAGTCAACTGGGGAGCGTCAGCAGTCAACTTACCACAGTGAAGACACCACGGTAAGTAGATCTAAGTATGTCAACTAAGTATGTTATTCACGGAGCTGAAGTTGCGTAACTTAGATCGATCCCCCCCACAGCGTAGACCAGGCCTTAGTGTTCTTTTAAGCACCAAATAAATAAATAAATAAAATTATTTGCCATCCTGAGTCCATTTCTTCTCTAACGCACAATGGTTTTACATCCATTCAATTGTTTTGACTTCAGTTGACTTCCTCCCACTTTGCACTGGTCTATGAGTAAGTGGAGAAACAGGTCCCTAATCTCGAATCTTGCTTTATCCTTGTTAACTGCTTCATGCTGTTGCTTCCTTTTTGTATCATAGACACAAGGCATTAAGAGCCTTATGTTACCCTTCATTCACATGAGCAGCTACCATTGGCAATAATGGGTGATCTGCCAGACATAAATGTTGGCTTTTAATTCAGTCTAAATAAGGCCCCCCATTTTTGTGATACCAAGTTCATCTTAGCTCCACTTACCTAAAAACAAGTGAATGCTGTATTGGCTTTGAGAACTATCCTGCAGATACAGAAATACAGGGTGTCTATAGTTGGCATCTGCAATATGGTACCTAGGTAGTTGGATTTACGATGCTATCGTTTATTTGGATTTTTGTTACAAGAAAAGAGCACCATTCAATGCTCTGGGTGCCCTTAGCAAGCTTTTAAATGCACACTTCTAAAACAAACAGGTTCTTCCAAATCAAACCAAATAGTCTAGCAACAAATAAAAATTAATCAACCTCTTCACAAAATCCCAACCCCACCTCCACCCACACCTCAGTATCTTCTCTTCTGATACTTATGGCCATCAAAGAGATGAGATTTTGACAAACTGGCCAGTAATTTAGGTGCCTAAATGGAAGTGGAGCTCTATTAAAAAACTGGCCTAATGTAAAAATTCATGCATTCATACGTGGCACATTTTAGCTAAAGCACATGCTCTGGCTGTTATTTATTTCAGAAAATATCATGATTAAAACCTCTCCTATTTTTTTCTGTGGTATGTTGCTTTTCACACAGCTGTGAAAGGATGAATCGCAGCAGTGAAGTTCATGCTAAGGATGAGATTTTGAATAGAGGAATTCCTGTTTGCTGAAGGTCATGCGTCAGAAATACCCTTTTCTGTATATCAGGCTTTAGAAGGACAACACCTCACTTCCTGGTCTGGGCAGAATATGTTATGAATTTTCAAAATAATACTGGGTTGTGTTTTTAACAGTTCTTTTAAATTACAGATTAAACCATTACAAAAATGGTACAGAACTTCTAACATCCTGTGGCTATTTGCACTCAGACTGAGTGCTTGTGGTTTATTCTGCAGAAAAAACTGATTTTTGTGGGGGCAAAGGGAAAGATTTTTCCAACATAATCTTCTCCTAGTTATTTTCTGTGGAAAGGTGATTTAAATATTAAAATAGAAGTATAAATAATTAGGTTGTTCAATTCAGTACAAGAGCCAGAAAAAAAATTAAATAAATCCAGACAGAATTGTGAGTGTAAGGGAGTGATGATTGCCAAAAAAAAAATACCATAGAGGAATGGAAAAACAAGGTATCTTCCTTTAAGCCACTGCAGTGATTAATCAAAGCTATCAATGACCATACACACCAGCTAGTGTTGTAAATAAACATGTTTGTACATTTTTTAAATTACCAGTATTTTACCAATAGTTATTTATAACAATATTCTTTGTGAGCCTGAAACTGAACACAAAATTGCCATACTAGATCAGACAGTGGTCCATCTAGTGAAATATACAGTGTCCAGTAACAGATATTCCAGAGGAAGATGCAAGAAACCCTCTAGTGGACTATTATGAAAGAACTTCTCCAATTAAGAAGTCTTCCTATCTCCTGTCAGTTCATGGCTGGCTTATGTTCTGAACCATGAATGTTTATAGTATATAAAAAATACAGGATAACTAATGTAATTGAGCATACTATCTACATAATTTTTGTAATCCAGCTAAGCTCTTGGTCTCAGTGATATCTAGTGGCATTGAGTTCCACAAGTTAACTATGCATTGTGTAAATCCTACCACATGGAAGGACATAGTCATAACATGGTAGTCCCGTGGCATAGTTCAGTCTTGCGGTATAACTGGGAATGAACTGTGTTTTAACCATGCTCCTGAATCATGCTGTAGGCATACTAATATCCAAAGGCTAGATGGATGGATGAAAATATGTGCTGTTATGACACATATTCACATAAATATTATAAAATAAAGTACAACAGCATATCGAAGACATGCATTTCTCTAAGGTGATATTGTAGCATTTCAGACATTATCCATTAACAAATGTGAGGTCGATATCATGGGCTAAATTTTTCCCTAAGGGTCATTACTGCCAAAGAAACAGCAAACTCTTCAAGTTTCAATTTACAGAGTTTCCAGCGGACCATTTGGGAGTAAGTTGGCTTTGCCCTCTTCACAGAAATTCACCCCCCCAAGACTTCAAGACTCCATAGAGCCACATGGATTTCAGCACGTGTAGTGAGTCTGAAAGGTGGGAACCTTCCACTCAGGGATGCAAAGGGTAACATTTATTCCTAATGCTTGATATTGTACTATACAGAAGAAGTATTTTTACCACTTTCTAGTCTTCATAACTTTTGATGCAAACAATTTAAAGCAAAAATTTCACACTTCCCTATTCTATATAATGGTAGCAACCAGATTGAGACCTTTCACAGATGTCGATCATTGCAACTGTAAGAGGGGTCTGCAGTTCAGAAACACATGATTGCTCTTCAGCTAATACTGAACCCCACACATAAGGGGTGAGATTTTACCATTTTCTATTAATGGTGTCTGGTTCTGGCTTCAAAACACACAGCAGGGCTCCTAGTAATTTTCTTACCTGAAATTACACCGATCATCAGGTGTACACTATCAGGGAACAGCATTATCTGAAGCACATTTATCTTCATATTAAAAGTCCAGAGACTCAATATGTAATCTGAAAAATTGTTCCACAATGGATTATCTCCGTAAGAATTTAGCAGGGATGTCGCATATCATAAATAGGAGCCAATAGCATGTGTTGGAAAGGCTTCCTATGGCAATATGTTATTAGTAGAGCCCTAGGTGGATACAAAATTTGTATCCGCATCCGATCCGCAATCTGCAAACATGATCCACAGATATGAAGTGGCTATCCGCAGATTTGCCGGGCTCTAGTTAATAGAGTCTTCACAGTGCTGTAGGTCTAGGCTATACAAGGCTTGAATAGACTGTACTAGAACAG
This sequence comes from Trachemys scripta elegans, assembly GCF_013100865.1. NCBI lineage: Eukaryota > Metazoa > Chordata > Testudines > Emydidae > Trachemys > Trachemys scripta. Next base: position 34,422,536 of record NC_048300.1, read on the forward strand.
CAGCACTCCAGTTCCCCATTATTGTTCTCTACATTAAGCAATTAGGGTGATTCCAAACACTGAATTCCACAGCCCATGATGCCATCTATCACTGCAATAATACGCATTAGATTGGAGGTTGCCATGTGCCAGATGTCCCAGAACTGCATCACACCGCTGTGTTTTTGCTGGGCTCTGGTAGATCTATTCTAGCTGTGTTATAATATTGCGTGATGGGAAACAATCCTTCTGGACCTTAACAGGGGAACCCCTTGCAAGCAGGAACATCCCTCCTTGTTTTCTACATTGGATGCAGTTCCCCCTCATCCTCCAGAAGATGCCAGCACCTACACAGATTATAGACAGCTGTCCCAAAACACGAAGTATTCTTAATGCTTGTGGACCCTAATTCAGAGAGTAGGTGGGTGCTGTGGGATCCTGGAAGTGGAAGAGTGGATAAAAGGAATACCTCTGTTGCTGGAACACAGGGAAGACAGTGGAGCTATATTATTAAACTAGAAGTCAGCTGGTCTTGCACCTAAAAACAACTCTGGAAGGTAACCAGAAAACAGGACTGTCTCTTCTCAGAAGGAGTGAGGAAAGGGATCCAGAAGGACCTGTTTGATGTAACTTGGAGCACAGACACATGAGACAAGGACTTCTTTATAATAAAATGCAGTTCCTGATAGTCTGTGCTATGAAACTGTGAGTTTGATTTGAGCCACTGGAAACAGAAATATACAAATCCCAGGAAAGGTGTTCATTTACCAAACCCCCTATGACTCAGGTATTTTCAGTAGGGCCAAGGCCTTTCACACACTGCTAATTTACCATGGCAAAGCATAGGTGTCAGACCGCAGCCAAAAAAGCAGGTGAGCCATGTCTCATTTCTCCAACATGCACACCACAAAATACTGAAAACCCACTGCACATTTTAGATGGAGTTTTGTTTCCAGCATGCTGCTCTACACCAATGACAAAAACTGTAACCATTTGCTCATCACAAAAGTGCTAAATTATGAAAAATTGGATTGGGATATGTACATTTCTCATTTGAATCATGTTTACAGAGGATGCCTCGCTTCTTGTGATACTTCTGAGTTCTACTCTGAAGGAAGTGGGTGGATTTTCCCTTTACAAATGACAAACATTGAAGCCAGATTATATCTGTCTCAGCACAAGTTATTCCAGCTATGACTGCACTCAAAACATTGGTAGATCTATCTACTTGGGGTATTAAAACATAGTTCAGTGATAGAGAAGAGATTAATATATGTCTAGAGTTAGCACCCAGAGGCCTTTATAAAGATCTGAACCACATTATGGGCCAGATTGTGATGTACTTATACCACGAATAGTTCCCTGAAGTCAATAGGCCTGCCTATGGGGTAAGGTACTACTCAGGATGACTTAGTGTATCACAGTCTGTCCCTATGTGAGGCACTGTACAAACATGCATTCCCTGCCCCAAAGACCTTGCTCTACCCGCACTGTCAACACACCCATCATGGTGGTATCTGAATGTAGTAAAGAGATGACCATGTAGAGAAGTTACTAAATGTCAGAGCAAAGCAAAGGCAGAAGTTAGATGTCATTTCAATAGAATCATTTTTCTTTTCACCAAGAGGCATCCTATAATATTTCTGATTATTTTACTTGATGCTCTGATGTCTCCTTTTTAGATGGCAGTTGTCACTAGAACAATGAGAAGAACATCTAAAATGTGATAGTACAAGGCATTAAAACATAGTAAAAATAAGAACAAGCACAGGTCACTTTCTGCTCCCTGTGTGGGAGGAAAACATTTTCAGGGATATTATTTTTTTACAGCCAAAAATAATTCCATCACCACGAAGACATACTAACTTAACATAGACCCTGTTAACTGTACAGCGATTGAAACAATGTGTGTCTGCTGGACCTAGATAACTTAGAAGAGTCACTTCAAACAATATATTTTATTTTTGCTTGAGTCCACAGAGGTGGCACCAGATGGCTTTTACTCATGGGTTGTGATTGATTTTTGTGTTTAAAAAAAAACAGTCTTCAGTTAGCATCTAAATTAGGCCTACCTAATTAAAATAGCTAAAATTATTATTTAACAATACTCTCATATAAGTGACTTCATCTAGACTTCAAGCTAGGATCTTTAATGGTGCTGGTTGCCTAAGGCCGCTTAGAAAATTCACAGTCTAAAGAGAGACTCTTTTCTGGGGGTAGGGATAGCTCAGTGGTTTGAGCATTAGCCTGCTAAACTCAGGGTTATGAGTTCAATCCTTGAGGGGGTAACTTAGGGAGGGGCAAAATCAGTACTTGGTCCTGCTAGTGAAGGCAGGGGGCTGGACTTGATGACCTTTCAAGGTCACTTCCAGTTCTAGGAGATAGGATATCTCCATTTATTTATTCTGTGTATCATAATTGCTTAAAAGGCTAAATCTCTGCTAGGGTAAATTAACATGGCCCTATTGACTTCAATGGAGCTGTGCTAATTTACACCAGCAGAGAATTTAGCTCTACACCCCTCTTGGGGTGCAATGCTGCGCATCTCCTATGAGATGTGCTGAGCTCTCTGCTCAGGACCCCTCAGGAAGCTCTAAACACATCACAGAATCCTTAAAGGCTACGTGTACCAATTACCATATTTAAAATTGTACTTGAAGCCAGGAAAGCTAGACACTTTGTTCTTTTTTTAAATTAAAGCTGAGATTTTGGAGAACATTATTAATCCATCCACTGCTGCCATGCTCAGTACTAATATTTCTGTACTATGGATTTGGATTTCCCCTCTGCACACGATACACTTGCACTTGTGATGTCAAAGGCTAGCAAGAGCCATGCTATGAAAATAACACTAGAATTATGGAGTTGCTTTTATCTTTACTCAAGTACTGTGTATGCTCTCTCTGTATATATGCACACACACTGTCTCTCTCTGTCTCTCACACACACACACACAAACACACACACAGCAGTGGTGTGCATTACTATTCCATTTTACTGATTGTCACTGCAGAGAGCAATTTACTTATATGCCGTAGATCAAACCTTAAGACCTGATCCTGCCAGGTACTAAGTGCTTTCAACTAAATGGACATAAAATATGTGCTCAGCATTTCGCAGGACACACTCAACGTGTCCCAGGATTGAGCCCATACTTTTCAAAAGCCACTTCCTATTTGTCCTTTGTTTACCCTGGTTTTTCCTGAAAAGTAAGGCTTTCTGACATAAAGATAACTTTGGAAATTATTTCTCTCATTTTCTTTGATGATTTCAAAGGACAGGAAAAAATTTCTCCCTTTTTTGAGGGCCACCTGAAGCAGAGAACGTTACAGTTCGTAGGCCTGCTAATTAGAGCCAGTTATAACTCAAATGACCTGCCTTCGCCTTAAAATACCTGGAAAATCTTGCTCTGTGCTTGTTAAATGAATACTGTATTTTATTTCCATAGATGTGTCTGACTTGGGAAGATCAAGCTTACCTGTAGTGATCAGATATGACCATCAAAAGAGAGATTGCCCAAATGTATCCTTGCAAAAAGATATATACCCACCCTACGTTATACACCAAGCCACACAACTGACAAATAAGCACATGTATATTTGTACCATGCCACTGGGAAATAAAAATTAATAATACATCAGTTCTTTATGAAGTTTAATCTGAACAATGAGGTATGCTAATAATTATTAAAGCTGCTACAGGAATCTCAGTTCCCTCCTTCCTCAAAGGGAATGCTATAAACCAGCGGTGCTCAAACTATGGGTTGGGACCCCAAAGTGGATTGGGACCCCATGTTAATGAGGTTGCCTGGGCTAGCTTAGATTTTCTGGGGCCTGGGGCCAAAGCTGAACCTTGAGCACCACTGCCCGGGGCCGAAGCCTGAGGGCTTTAGCCCTGGGTGTTGGGATTCAGATCACATGCCCCTGCCTGGGACTGAAGCCCTTGGGCTTCAGCTTTGGCCCCCACCACCACCTGGGGCTCAGGCTGGCTCAGACTTCGGTCCCTCTCCTGGGGTCATGTAGTAATTTTTATTGTCGAAAGGGGGTCGCGATGCAATGAAGTTTGAGAACCCCTGCTAACCTATATAGCTTTTATGCTGTAAGCATAACAAGTTGGTGGAGAATGACATTAATTGTTCTATATTAGTGAGTTAGGAGATGACAACAAAAGTGTGTTGCACATGATTATCACTAACAAAAGAAGAAAAACAGTTTAATTCTTTCCCAACTTCATGGACTCTCTAGTTATTAAGAAATATTGATGAGTCAAAATCTAAAACAAAACATTGTTTTTAATCAAAGTGCAAAAATAATATCCAAATGTACTAGAGTCACATCCAGAACTGAATATAACACAGCTGTTATCTTCATTCTCAGGTGATAATCATGAACATGTTCTCTTCCTACTTGACAGAGCACCTGCCAACACACTAACAAGCCAAGCAATACTCTGCTGAGCTACTTCACTCAGACAAAGCTCTAATGCTATAATTGATGTCGCAGCTCAAACATAACAAGCCTCTAACGTTGGACTGATCTGGGGATTTACATGTATGTATAGTGATTTCTCCTCCTGTTTACACTGGTGGTGTAAACCAGGGGTAAGCCCAGCGTAGTCCATGGTATTACATTAGTGTAAGCTGAGAATAGAAGAATTAGACTCTTATAACAGAACTCCCAGAAGCTAATGTGATTGTTGGATTCCATGACACACACACACACACACACCCATCCCACCCGTATCTGAAGGCAGTGAACTAGTGACTAAAACAGAGAACTGGGATTCAAGTGACTTGGGTTCTACTTCCAACTTATTTAGGGTATGTCTACTCCGCAATTAAAAACCCGCTGCTGGCCTGTGCCACCTGATTCAGGCTCAGGCTAAGGAGCTGTTAAATTGCAGTGTAGGCTTCCGGGCTCAGGCTGGAGCCCGAATTAAAGGACTCTGTGAGGTAAGAGGGTCCCAGAGCTTGGGCTGCAGCCCAAGACCTGAAGTCCACACTGCAATGAAACAGCCTTGTAGCCCAAGCCCTGTGAGCCTGTTTCAGCTAGCACGGGTCAGCCACGGGTGTCTAACTGCAGTGTAGACATACTCTTAGGCCAATATAGTGAATCATAGCTGCTAATTTTGGATGTCCAGCTTGAAATATATAGATAGCAATTTTCAGAGGGTGGGCCCAGGTCCCCCTAGCCCCTGCTGCCAATCCCACCCCTGGGGTGGCAGCCTCCCCACCTTAGGCCAAGAGGCCTGCATTTATCTGCCATCTGCCAGAGCCACTACATCAGCCTGTCTGTTTGATGTTCTGCCTTGCCTGAGGGCATGTGCCCCTAGACCAGTTGGTGCTCCACCTTGCCTGAGAGCCTGAGCCTCTAGACAGTTTGTTGCTCCGCCCTGCCTGAGGGCCTGAGCCTCTAGACTGTTTGGTGCTCTGCCCTGCCTGGGGCCAGAGCCCTAGATTACCAGCTGCTCAGCCCCGCCTAGAGGGCCAGGACCTTAGAGACTGCTAATTCCCCAATAACCCTTGCCTTGCTAGGGACCCGAGAATGATGGGGAGGGACGGCCACGCACTTCTACATGATACTTACTTCCATTGTAAAGCACTTTGAGATCTATAGATGAAAAGCCTGCTCCCATCAAAGTTAACTAGAAACTTCTCATGGCCTCAATTGTACAGGATCAACCTCTCTAAGACAGGAAGGATGGTCTAGTGCAGTTGTTCTCAACCCTTTTGGGCTGAGGAGCCATTTGCAAATGTTTATGGCCTGTCATGACCCAGTACATAGTTTGGGGGGTAGAGGCACTGGCTTGGTTTCAGTCACATCCTGCTTCCTGGGGGGGGGTTGGGTCCTGGCCGGCACTCACCCCACAGTGGCAGCTGTTGCAGCTTCTGTACTGTGGGACTGGGTGGGCTTGGCTCTCTGCCCTTCTAATTGGACCAAATTTGTGTGAGTGGAGTTGTGACCTGGCTCATAGGGTTGCAGTGCCATTCACTCAAATTTGGCCTTCCTGGACTCCCGTCATCATGACGGCTGGGCTCTGGAACCCCAGAGGTTGCAGTGACTGGAGCAGGGAGGTGAGCCCAGCTAGCCCCGTAGGACAGAAGCCACAGGAGCTGCCACATGACCCTTCAAAACATTCTGGCAACCCAATTTTGGGTTCCAACCCACAGGTTGAGAAACCCTGGTCTAGTGGTTAGAGTACTAGCTTAAAACTTGGAAGACCAGGCTGCAAGTCCCTACTCTGCACAGACTTCCTGTATGACCTTGGGCAAGTCACTTAGCCTCTCTGTACCTTAATTTCCCACAGGGGTATAATGAAGACAAATACATTAAAGATTATGAGGTGCTCAGATACCATGATAATGGGGACCACATAAGTACCTTAGATATGAGAGCAATGTATTATTAGTTTCCTATGTAAATCCAGGGTTGATTGTGGACAAAGGTGTGTTATCTGCAGCTAAGCAAGGTAAATCTTGGCCCGTTTATTTAAGAACAGACTTGTACCAGGCTTTAGATAAGATGTCATCCCCTCAGCTCAAGCAATGAATGCCCTAAATTATACCAAAATGTGATGTGATTGGAAATAAAAGGCAAGGCAAGACGTAAAAAAAGAAGAAGAAGAGAGAGCAATGAATACCAGAACACAAGAACGGTAACATCTTAAAACTTGTCTGACCAGTACAGATTAGGTACAGATTGATTAATTTATTAAATGTAATCATCATAGAATCATAGAAGAATAGGGTTCGAAGAGACCTCAGGAGGTCCAACCCCAACTAAATCATCCCAGCCATAAAAACCTCCAAGCATGGAGATTCTACTACCTCCCTAGGTAACCCATTCCAGTGCTTCACCACCCTCCTAGTGAAATAGTGTTTCCTAATATCCAACCTAGACCTCCCCCACTGCAGCTTGAGACCTTTGCGCCTGTTCTGTCATCTGCCACCACAGAGAACAGCCGAGCTCCATCCTCTTTGGAACCCCCATTCAGGTAGTTGAAGGCTGCATGCTTGAGCTAAATATCTGTCCAAGTCTCCACTTCTTGTAAGCTTCCTTTGTGTGTTTAAGCTCGCCGAAGATTTCTCTGTTAAGCCAAGATGGTCGCCTGCCATATTTGCTATTCTTTCTGCACATTGGGATGGATTGTTTCTGCGCTCTCAATAAGGTTTCTTTAAAATACAGCCAGCTCTCCTGGACTCCTTTCCCCATCATATTAGCCTCCCAGGGGATCCTGTCCATCAGTTCCCTGAGGGAGTCAAAGTCTGCTTTTCTGAAGTCCAGGGTCCGTATTCTGCTGCTCTCCTTTCTTCCTTTTGCCAGGATCCTGAACTCGATCATCTCATGGTCACTGCTGCACAGGTTGCCACCCACTTCTACTCCCCCTACCAATTCTTCGCTGTTTGTGAGCAGCAGGTCAAGAGGAGCACGGCCCCTAGTTGGTTCCCCCAGCACTTGCACCAGGAAGTTGTCCCCAACAGTCTCCAAAAACTTCCTGAATTGTCTGTGCACTGCTGTATTGTTCTCCCAGCGGATGTCAGGGTGATTGAAGTCCCCCATGAGAACCAGACCTGTGATCTGGAAACTTCCATTAGTTGTCCAAAGAAAGCATCGTCTACCTCATCCTCCTGGTCTGGTGGTCTATAGCAGATGCCCACCACAACATCACCCTTGTTGCTCTCATCTCTAAAGTTAACCCACAGACTCTCAACAAGCTTTACTCCAGTTTCATACTGGAGCTCTGAGCAATCATACTGCTCTCTTATATATAGTGCAACTCCTCCACCTTTTCCCCCTACCTGTCCTCCCTGAACAGTTTATACCCATCCATGACAGTGCTCCTATCATGTGAATTACCCCACCAAGTCTTTGTTATTCCAATCACATCATAGTTCCTTCACTGTGCCAGGACTTCCAATTCTTCCTGCTTGTTTCCCAGGCTTCTTGCATTCGTGTACAGGCACCTAAGATAACTAGCCAATTGCCCACCTTCTCAGTATGAATCAGGAGATCTCCCCATTGCACTCTACCTTGTGTTTCCTCCCTGTATCCCACTTCCCCCCTTACCTCTGGGTTTAAGTCACCATCCCCCGGTGAACCTAGTTTAAACCCCTCCTCACTAAGTTAGCAAGCCTACATGCAAAGATGCTCTTCCATCTCTTCCTAGCAATCCTTCTTCCTAGAACAACATCCCCTGGTCGAAGAATCCAAAGCTCTCTCTCCGACACCACCTATGTAACCACGCCTTTACCTCCACTATTCGATGGTCCCTACCTTGGCCTTTTCCTTCAACAGGGAGGATGGACGAGAACATGATTCAGGCCTCAAACTCCTTTATCCTTCTTTTCAGGGCCACATAGTCTGCAGTGACCTGCTCAAGGTCATTCTTGGCAGTATCATTGGTGCTCACGTGGAGAAGTAGGAAGGGGTAGCAGTCCGAGGGCTTGATCAGTCTCAGCAGACACTCCATCACATCCGAATTCTAGCTCCAGGCAAGCAGCACACTTCTCGAGTTTCCCCGTCTGGACGGCAGATGGATGACCCCGACCACCACCACCTGTCTCCTCCTGTTGGGAGTGGTGGTCGTGGAACCCCCATCCTTAGGACAATGCATCCCATGCCTTCTGGTCGATGGGGTCTCCTTCGGATCCCTTCCCTCAGATATCTCTTCCATGGCTCATTAAAGATACAGACTACCAAGGGATAAGTGTCAGGGACACTGGCTGATTCAGTTTCAGACACAAATTCAGTCTCCACCGTAGCTACAAACACTGGTGAAAGCCAAACACAAGGGGACAATTTTCAAAGACTTTTGTAATTTTGAAACAAAAAGAGGAAATGTATAAAGGACCCTTACAACTCTGACCCTCCTAATTTGTCTGCTCTTCTCTCTTACCAAGTTGCCCATCTAACTTCTTCTGCTCCACCAGTGGTGCCCTGGTCCACCAGTCTCATCTGCCTGCTTCTCAGCTTGTCAGACAAAAGGTTCTGCACCTTCTTCTGTGATGCTCCTTGTGCAATGAACATCCTTTCTTAACTGATCAGTCAGACAATACCCCTCTCCTCAAGACCCATCACATCACAAACGACCAAGGAGTCAGAATAATTCAGCATTTCTGGATACTTTGCATGTTTCTGACGAAAACACCACAGCTTATTTGCCTTGTGCATTTTGTTACACCTTCTCTAGGTGGCTGGCCTTTGAACTTCACCCCACTCTTGACATACAAGTTGTTCAAACCTCAGGTTATAGTTTATTGCTCATCAGCCAATTGTGAGTTTGTAAATTTCTTTATTTTTAAACTGTAGGCTCTTCAAGGATGGGACTGGGTCTCTTATGTTTGAACAGTACCTAGCACATTCGGGGCGCTACCAAAACCAAGAAATAATTCCAGTTTAAAGATGTCATTCAGTCACTATCTGCAGAACATTTCATGATCTGGGCAAGTTTTAAACACTTCATTTCAACTCTTACCTTTAAAAAAAATCATATAGTATCAAAGGGAGGTAAAATTTTCAAAGGCACCTATGTAGTCACTTAAGCTTCCCATCATTTCACCATGGAGTTTGAGTAACCAGGCATAGAACTCAAGCAATCAGGCTCTATGTGTTGAACCCCGAGTATTAGGAGATTAACTCCACTTCCCAACCTGGGAATTGCTGCACAATTGGTGTAGTAGCTGCTGTAGCCCCTTTATGCCACTTGTACATTGTATTAAACTCACAATTTATGGCACCAATAGCAGCAAGAATTATATCCAGTAACCACCTAATGGAAGCCCACACAATACTGAAGAGGATTGCTGGAAGGAGTGGTGGCTTCTTAAGGCTTGTGCATATTTTTCCTTGACCTCAGCCTTCCTATCTTCAACTTTGGTTAGATACTCATTTTTATCTCAGCTTTTCAGAGACTGCATTAGTTGCCAGATGACCTTCTCACTCTTCAAATCTGATTTTTTTTTTAAATGGCCTTTGATCAGAACTTTGGATTATGCCAGAGGATTTTGAAATATTGGTGACAAGTTAGTCATATGGAAATAAAAAAACAGTACTTGGCTGGAATACATGTGCCTTTTAAATAGAAGGTAATTGCTAGAATGTTTTAAAAATTCAATACCTATCATTTATTCAAACAAGACTGGCTCTCACCTGTTTAATTGCACAGATTATTTAAGTACTCTATTATTGTTTTCACTAATGAGATTAATTAGGTCATAAAAAAAAAGACTTTCCGGTTTTATTTTAAAAAAGGAAGAGGAAATAATATTTCCAAAGTCAGGCTAAATCTCATCATGTAGAGAATGATTTTAGAAAAGAACTGTAGAACTCAAATCACAGTTCTAATAGGCAGGATCAAGACCTATTTAAGAAGAAAAAAACCACCCCATTTTAAAAATACTGCACTAAATTCACCCCTGGGGAAATAAACAGTAGGGGCAAAATTTTCAAAGCTCCTAAGTGACTTAGGAGTTTAAGTCCCATTTTCAAATGGATGTAGTGCACTTTTGAAAATTTTACCCCTTGGCCTCAGTAAGGTACATAGGTATCTGCTTAACTTCAAACATGCAAGGAGTCCCCTTGATGGCTGTGGGACTATTCATAGACTTTAAGGTCAGAAGGGACCATCATGATCTAGTCTGACCTCCTGCACATTGCAGGCCACAAAACCTCACCCACCCACTCCCACAATAGACCCATAACCTCTGGCTGAGTTACTGAAGCTCTCAAATCATGGTTTAAAGATTTCAAGTTTCAGAGTATCCACCATTTACACTAGTTTAAACCTTCAAGGGCCCTGTGACCCATGCTGCAGAGGAAGATAAAAGAACCCTCAGGTTCTCTGCCAGTCTGACCCGGGGGGAAAATCCTTCCCGACACCAAATATGGCTATGAGTTAGACCCTGAACATGTGGGCAAGACCCACCAGCCAGACACCTAGGAAAGAATTCTCAGTAGTAACTCAGAGCCCTCCTCATCTAGTGTCCCATCACCGGCCATTGGAGTTATTTGCTGCAAGCAGTTGCACAAAGTTAGGCACATAGTTAAGTATCTTGTGGAATCGGTATCCTATTTTGCAGCAGGGTAGTGTGCTTTTGCTCCTGCTCAAGGGGACAGCACTGCATACCACATAAAACAACCCATCATGCCCTGATCTCATTTATACCAGCATAAGGGCCTGATCATATTTATGTAAAGTTAAGCGTGTGGGTGTTTACAGGAACAGGCCCTACATCTAGCATAGCTACGCTGAGATCAATGCAGTTAAACCAACATTAAATGATGTGAGAGGTGAATCAGCCTCTATGTCTCTGTTTCCCCTCACTGGTAGATAGCATGTTAACATAAGACTCAGAAGGTTTACCAATTTCATTTTGAAAATCTTGTTTCTCTACTTAAGTGACAATCAGGTTAAAAGTCACATTCTTTTAAAATCACATTACGTTTGTTACTAATAATATCCCCAATTGTATGAATGGAAAGATTTTTTTTTTAATTAACTGATTTTTCACAGTTTCTGCTGTGCTTAGTTTTTGCGCTGCATTCTGCTTAGACAAACTTTTGTTTGTAGTCCACGTCATTTGCTGTTTCTTGTGCATTATTAATGATCTTACCAAAGCAGCTAGGAGCCTCAGTCAAAGATCCTATTGTGCTAAGCGCTGTACATACAAGAAGACAGTCCCTACCCACGTGAGCATGCAACAGGTGGATGAAAGAGACAAATGGAATGGGGTCAGTTGGAAGAACGGGGTAATGAGAACAGAGCTATCTTGAGTTAGCACATCAGGGTTGGAGACATTGCAGGGGAGTGTTTAAAATTGGTTTTAATGAATTTGTGTTTTAAAATTACACCACTTTACAGATTTAGCTCTATAAAACAAGTGTGTGTGCACAAAATCTAAGTTTGGAGCCTAAACTACCTGCAAGTGTTCCTTTAAAATCAATAAAGTGTACACAGTACACTAAAATAACTATAGAACCATTAGTTATAAGCACAAGAAAACATTTTGCTCTTTAAAATACAAGTGAAAATACCTACCTGCTGCTTATTTCCTAAGGGACAGGTAGCATTTGTATACAAAAATTGTTTATTAAAGTTAACTAAAACCCTTCTTCCTCAGAATCATGACTGGCACAAAGAGAAAAGGTGTAGAATGGAACTTAAAGGGACAGAGCCCTGTGATATTGAATGAGTATATGGCACTGTTCCTAGAAGTATATTTGTGTTTGACCATTGCACTAGGAGTGTACTTATCAGTTACTGACAAAGAAAGAGCTCAACCATAGCAGCACAGTAGCAATGTTACAGGGGATCGGCGGTTCAACACAGTAGGTGGTGACAACTGTCACAGGATTATGCTGAAATTGGGACAAAAATCTCCTGGTGCAGTGCAATCAGCTGTCCTTCAAAACCCAGCCAATCTTTGTGGGATGGAAGCCATATGCGGCAGAGTGTTGGAGCATCTCCAGCAGAATTTACACTGTGACCTATCCCGCATCCTGTACTTGACAGTTCTCTTGGCAGTTATTGCAGATGTGGTTTTGGGAGCTCTTCTTCCCCAGGCACCATTATTTGTGCAATTCCAGCGTTGTCAGTGCTTTGCTACAAGTTTGCAATGCATGGTTTCCATCCCACCGGAATTGTCCCAATTTTGAGGGATAGACCCTCTATCTCTGAGCTTATTCTACTGAAACTGGAGATTCTGTCCCAGCTTCAAATCAATCATGTTAAATCTGGTCATCTCTTAACCAGGCTGAACCTCTTCCCCCTCTGTAGAAGAGCTTATTGGAGCAGCACAACTTCACTTTCTCTGACTTCCAGGCAGGCGGCTGCACACACCTCACCAGCCTGTCAGCTGCTTATTCTGAAGTGATGTCCAGATCAGATTCTCTTTGGGGAAATCTTGGTCCTGCTAGCAAAAGGCAGAGGAACAGGATAGTCTTTCATAGTGAAAGGACACTTTAAAACCCAAACTTTACTAGCAATTCAAATCGCTCACTTTGACTAACAATCAGTAGGTTATATAATTCTGCACCTTTTTTTTGTATCATGCTAGTTTGTATTTCATTTTAGCAACTAGTGCAAAGCATAACTGTCATTCAAAAAATTTCCTAATGTATGGCACTATTTGCTAATACTATCATTTGCTGATCCAAGTGTTTAATTGTTGCTGAATATTCTTTTTCGACCTTTCTAGTGACATCTGTACTGTAGGAAAGCACTCATTTATACAGAGCTAGGGCATTTCATTCAGTATTCTCTGATGTTCCCTTTCTCCAATCTTTGCAACAGGTTTTACACAATCTGGTACCAGACCCTATCACTGCCTGAGTTTCCCTTTCTTGGAGACTCAGATACTTAACATCCCTTCTCAAGGTCCAGTTTATCAACACATCAGAATTCAAACATCAGCTTAAATTAAAACAAGCCTTTCCCTCATTTCACAGATTCACCAGCCTCTTGCAAGACATTTCCCCAAACCTACTGTCCAGCATTTTCTCAAGCCTTGTCAGGCCTCTGCTCTCATTCCTCGCTCCAGGGAGCTCCCCACAGGCCTCTCCATCTGGCTGAGCTGGAAAGTCCCTTCCCCATTCCTCTCTGATGGTGAATCTCCTACAGGTCTTTCTTTATATATCTGCCAAAAGTTCTCGTGCCATCAACTAAGGCTATGTCTACACTAAAAACCTTACAGCAGCACAGCTGTACTGATGCAGCTGCACCGCTAAAAGATCTCTGTGTAGCTGCTCTATACTGACAGGAGAGAGCTCTCCCACCCGCATAATTAAACCACGCCCGACAAGCAGCGGCAGCGATGTTGGCAGGAGTATTAGTGGTAATGAATAAGAGTAAAGAGCAAACGGATTTTATTAAATGTCAGTCTTTGTTTACTGACTGCTTTTCCTAGTAATATTTAGACACCTAACGGTAGGATATTCAAAAGCACCTAAGTGACATAGGAGCACTAGTCCCATCAACCTCAAACAATGAAGAAGTGCAGTGGTCAAAGCATTTCAGCTTTCTTGATTTGTGGAAATTCAATATGTCAGAAGGTGATTTTGTTTGCAAATGCAGTACAGGGGTAAATTTGTGCTTTTCTCACAGTAAAGATGTTAATGAAGATCTGGATTTGTCTTTTTCAGCACAGATGAGAATTTTTATGTGTGAAATGTCTAACTTCTCAGGCCAACTCTACATTACAAACTGGTCGACGCAAGATATGCATATAGCCACCGCAGTTATTATATCGTTTGTGTGTGTGCATATTTGGCTCCTTGCTTTGGCACTGTGCAGACTCACCAGGAGTGCTTGTGTCATTGCACAGTGTGGAGCACCATGGGTAGCTATCCAAGTGTGCAGCTCACCATCGTCCAGCACATTGTCTTTTGGGAAGTTTTGGCAATGCATAGTGGGGCAGAAAATAGTCGCACAGCAGTGACAGGGAGCAAGGTGTTAACTTCCCAGCATGCAACTGTCTCCATCCCATAATGTCATCTATAGCCTTTCTTAAATATCTCATGAACCCTCGCAGCCCTCCTTGCAGCCCGCCATCTCTGACAGCAGCATGGAGCCTGCACAGCTCTGCACTATTGTCACAAATGTTGCAAGCACAGGACGCGCAATCTTTTGGTATTTGCAGAGCCATAAGAACTGAATCAGCATGGACCATGACGATTTTGCGGAGGACAGATTGCTGTGGGATATAGCAAGAACCAATTCAAGGTTGTTGGTGGCGTTCACAGAGCAGCTGAAGATGGTGGAGTGCTGCTTCTGGGCCCGAGAAACAAGCACTGGATTTGCATTGTAATGCTAGCTTGGAATTGTAAGCAATGGCTGCAGAACTTTCAAATGCACAAGGCCACATTCCTGGATCTGTGTGCCAAGTTCGCCTCAGCCTTCCAGTGCAGGGACACCACAATAAGAGCTGCACTGACAGCAGAGAAGTGAGGGCGGATTTCACTGTGGACACTTGCAACGCTGGATTGCTACTGGTCAGTGGAAAATCATTTTGGAATTGGAAAATCCACTGTGGGGGCTGTTGTCATGCAAGTGTGCAAAGCCATTAATGGTCTCCTGCTGCGCAGGACCATGACTCTCAGCAATGTGCAGGAGATGGATGCTGTATGTTTAGTAAAATGCAAGATAATGGATGGATCTGTAGCAACGGGGTTCCCAAACGGTGGTGGAGTTGCCAAGAGTTCAGGAACCGTGGCCAATGGGAGCTGTGGGGGCAGCGCTTGTAGGCGTGGGCAGCGCGCAGAGCCCCCGGCCCCTCTGTCTAGGGCCTGCAGGGACATGCTGGCCAATTCCGGGAGCTGCGTGGAGCCAGAGCAGGCAGGGAATTAGCAGGAGCCCTCACCCCGTCCCATACCCCAACCCCCTGCTCCAGCCTAGTGAAAATGATTAAGGGTGGGGGAGAGCGAGCGACGGCAGAAGGGGGGATGGAGTGAGTGGGGGCTGGGCCTCAGAGAAGGGGCGGGGCAGGGGCAGGGCCTCAGGGCAGGGGTGTTCAGTTTTGTGCGATTAGAAAGTTGGCAACCCTAAGCACAAATATCCCTATTTTGGCACCAGACCACCTGGCCACAGAGAACATCAACAGAAAGAGCTAGTTTTCTATGGTTATGCAAAAGTTCATGGATCACCAGGGATGCTTCACCAACATCAATATTGGCTAGTCAGGGAAGGTGCTTGACTCTTGCATCTTTAAGAACACAGGACTGTTCAGAAAGCTACAAGCAGGGACCTTCTTTCCTGATTGGCAATGTTGTCAACAGTGATGCTGGGTGACCCAGCCTATCCCTTACTCCTCTGGCTCATGAAGCCATACACCAGCCACCTCAACAAGAAAAGATTCAACTACTGGCTCAGCTGGTTCAGAATGACAGTTGAATGTGGTTTTGCTAGATTGAAAGGGCGCTGGTGTTGTTTAATCACAAGTTTGGATCTCAGTGAAAAAAACATCCCAATGGTTGTAGCTACCTCCTGTGTCCTGCATAATATCTGTGAAGCAAAGAGGGAAAAGCTGCTGCCGGAATAGAGGGTGGAGGTGGAGCAGCTGTCTGCTGAGTTTGAACAGCCAGACACAAGGGCTATTAGAAGAGCAAAACACAGAGCTATACAGCTCAGGGAGGCTTTGAAAGAGCACTTTAACAGTAAACCACAGTAATGCATTGTGGTGTATTGTGCTCTACCTTGCCCTGATGTTTTGGAGCTTGTTAGGAATTGTGTGGTGCTTGGTATACATCTATGAACACAACTGGCAATGCACCTATTAATTTTGAAGTGCTGGGTGCTTTCTGAACTGCTAGGCACTCTGCAGCATATGTTGTGAACAAATAAAGATTAATTATTTTCCAAATAATAGAATGTTATTAAGTAACAAAACCAGTGGAAAAACAATCTGTACCATTTAAAAGCAAATACATTAAAAACTTAATATATTAATGGAACAGAACTTACAAATGGGAAAGAGCATTCAAATCCATTTTACCTACATATACAGCATCAGTGGATTTCACAGAGCAGTGTATGTGAAGCTGAGGTTGTCCTTAATCAGGTTGTTCCTGATGTGGAGTGGTAGGGGTAAGGTTGTGGCCCCGGTTGCCACATGGAACATTGTGATGTATGTAAGGAGGAGCTGTAATGGAGTTCTCCATGGACTGCAAACAGAGACGAGCCCGGGATTGTTGAACCTGCAGGTCCACAAGAGTCTGCAGCATCTGTGTTTGCTGCCAGAGAAGCCCCATTCTGTTCTGGTGAATCTACCTCTCCTTTTCCTGCTGGGACTCCTGGGTCTTTCCCCTGTCCGCTCTTTCCTTCTCCAGGCTGTCTGCAGTGTTCACCCTCCAAGCCCTTTATTCACAGTCTGATGCAGCACTGGCTTGCAGGATTTCATTGAACATGTCACCTGAGTCCTCTTCTTTCTCCTTCTTAGCTGGCTCAGGCATTCCAATGATATGGAGGGGGATCCCCTCAAGGCCTCAATGGCAGCAGCTGCAAATAAAACACACAGAGGAACCATTGTCAGTATAGTCACAATTGAAAGTGAAAGTTAAGATTCAGAACTCGCCTCTCTTGCTCCCCTAAGATTTTAAACAAGTCTATTGACACTTCTGCTTTGGAATGCTTGTGCACATGCCATCCGCAGCACCTGCCATTGTGAGTATGACTCACAGGCAGTGAGGCAGGAATTGCTCAGTTGCATGAAACTATGAGTCTAGGGCAATTGCACTGAATACTGGTACCATTTTCCACATGTGGTGGTGATTTTAGCTGATATCTCACTCCTGCAGGTAACACAGGCAGAGAGAGCACAGTTACAGCTGGCATCCTAAAGAGGCCCAAATGCTGCTAGCCTCTTTACTGCAATGGTGCCTGCCAAAGTTATTGCTGAGTGGCATAGGAAACTGTCCTACCACAGAGGAAGGCTGCCATCTCTAGAAACTTCAGGAGAGAACTGCAGAGTATCTCCATGAAAGTTTAATCACGATCTCTCAGGAGGATTCAAGGGACATCCCTGTGTATATGAACTAACTGCTCTTCATGACCCCTCCTTGCCTAACTCTAGAGGGGAATGAAAATCAGATAATAAGCTACCTCTCTTTGTTGTACCTCTGCCTTTTATAGTACAAGTAAATTAATGAAAAATGATATCTGTGTCCTGCTAAGTTGGGGACATCAATGTAATGGAAAATAAATGTACACACTTACCTGAGGTTCCTTCTCCTGCACTGGGCTCACCCATGCTCGACTGACTGGACTGCTGTGGAGTCTCAAATAGGTCCTGGCTCATGGCTTAGCTGGACCCCCCCAGTCACATGTCCCCCATCTTCCTCCTCTTCCTCCTGCAGCTCCTCTTTGCTGTTCTTGCAAGGGGGCCTGTGATTTTGGTTCCTCAGATTTATCCTCGGAGGTCTGCGGGCTGGTGATGGGGTCTCCAAGTATGGTATGCAGCTCTTTGCAAAAGCAGCAGGTCTGTGACTCGACACGGGATTGACATTTTGCCTCCCGGGCCTTCTAGCAAGCCTGCCACAGTTCCTTCGCTTTCACATGGCACTGCTGCTGGTCCCCATCGTACCTACAATCCCTGTGCAATCTGCTCGTAGATGTTGACGTTTCTATGGCTGGTTCAGAGCTGTGCCTGTACAACCCCTTCTCCCCACAGGCCCAGGAGATCCAATATTTCCTGTCTACTCCAAGCTGAAGCATGGCTGGAATGTGTAGCCTGCAGTTCAGATGGGCAGTTGCTCACAACAATAGAGAGCAGCTAGATGTGCTCACCAACCTGGACAGTCAGGGAAAGGCACTTCAAAAATTTTAAATGGGAGAAGTGGGTTCCAGTCTCCATGACCCTTGGGCAGTGGAGTTCACAATTGTGACTAGAGCAATCAGTGTTGAGGATTGTGCGACAGCTGGGTCGACACAAGTAATGCAGCATCTACACTTGTGCTGTGTCAACCTCAGTACACTGACCATGGCTCAGTGCTGCTCAGGGAGGTAGTGTTTGTCATTGTAACAGGACACTCACATCAGTGGCAGACATTTAAGTGTAGACAGATGAACAATTAGGTCGACCCAAGGCAGCTTATGTTGACCTAACCTTGTCGTGTAGACCAGGCCATAGTAGAGAAAAATCTCTATGTAACAGCTGAAATTCTACAAACAATTAGGAAGCTCATTGAAGAATCGAGTATTATACACATTTCAGCAATTTAAGAATATAAAATTAGAAGAAAATTAATCACTAGCAAGTTGTAAATAAAAAAATCTAAGTTAAATAAAACACAATTACATTCTTTCTTTAGAATCATGATTTGTAGCCACTCACTTCATCCATATAACTGGTACTTTGCAGGCAACACTAGTACTGCACATTTCTTTGGCTTCTCAGTCCTGATCTGTTAGCAACACCTTTCAGAGTGAAAGTGTAGTTCAGTCTCCATGGCATATTCAAATTTTGCTGAAACTAACCCGGGTTTCCAATTAGTGATGATTGTTTTGTGATGTAGATGCCTATCAACTAGGACCAGAGTCTACTAATTGATTTAAACAAACAGTCAACAGATGATATGATTTACAGCAGCTGATGATCTGGCTCTGAATATGTAGATAAGAAGCAAAGCTTCTAAATAGAAAATCCTGGGCTTCTCAAATTTCACATTCTGTGCAGATAAGTTCAATGGATAGAGAAGAATAGAAAAGGGAAGATGCATAATGATCATACCCCTCTAGTCTATTGCCAACATTCATCATCCAGTCTACATCAGGCACAAGTACAAACTAATATGTAGAGTGACCTATACTAAAATTATTACAATCCAATCCCTTGTCCACTGGAATAATAGAACTCCTAGACCTGCTAGCTGTGGTAAGTTATCACACAAAAAGCAAAAGGTATATGACAATATAAAGCAGAAAACCACGGGCAGGCACCTGAACAACCTTTACAATTAATTCAGCACATGGAGTATAGTAGGTGGCAAGCTGTATCCTACTATTTTCCGTGGATATTGCTATTGGTCATATCCAGTATTCCTCCTCATATATTTTTGTATTTCTTATATATTTTCACTAGATAACTAGGCCCAACAACTCCTGTGTTAGCTCAGCACTTTGAAAATCAGGGCTTTCTCATTTAAGCACCTAACTTTAGGCAGTATTACTTAAAGCCTTCACACTACTCATTGCAGCCCCAAAGTACGGACCTGACCTTGCAAACACTTACTACCCTGAGTAATCTCATTCCAAGTGTTTTTGCAGGACCATAACCTATATTTAGGTAAACTTTTCCAAATTCCATTTTTCATAATTGCTGATTGACGAGGCATTCAGTTTCTGTTCAATTCATAATCAGCCTATTTCATGCAGTGATGCCACACAGTCACATGAGTGTCATCACCATCATTTACTAAAGGAAATATGATGCTTCCAGTACTGGCTTTGCTATCACTGAATAAATCAGGTAAATAAGCAGGGCGATTTTAAAAGAGTATGCTTCATTTTTAGATCTTGGGAATCAGCAATGATGGGGAAATGAAGTAAGGAAAAAAGCATATGACAACCAAACAGAAGCTCATGAAAGTGTGGGTGGACGTGGGTGGGTGTATAGCTAGATAGATAGATAAATAGATATGTATATTTGTATGGCACACCACATATTTTTTTCCTGAATGTGCAGGTCCTTCTTAAGGCAGTACAAAATGAAGTCCAGTACATTACTCTAACTCTAGCTTTATGATATTCTGTGATGCAAATAGAAGGTCTTCATTTTTAAAAGTGGGGATGTCCTGGTTGAACACATGCATTCTAGTAACTCAGCCTGCAAAAGGATTAATTTCTCATGAGGGCCCAATTTCAGTGACTTCGAGAAGAGATTTTCTCACGCAAAGAGTTGGGCCTACTGGGCAAGATCCTTAGCTAGTGTAATCAGCATAGATCCAGTGACATCGACAGAGCTATGTTGATTTACATCAACTCAGGATCCAGCCACATATCTGTCAGATAAACTAATATCCAGTGTCCCGACTACTAGCAATCTGAACATAAGCACTAGTAATTCTAGTTCATAAAGTTACAGTCATGAGCCTTGTTATAAAAATAATTTTCTTCCCACTTTAAAACTTACTAATTTACATGTGACTATATTACTAAATTAAAGTACAAACTTCATACATAATAAACCTTGGTAAAATAGATCAAGACATGTCTATTATAATATTGTGAATGACATTTCACCTAAATTGAATCACACTTAACTAATACTTTCATGTTATTTTTAACAGAATTTTTTCCTCGTGATTTCCTAACTTATTGCTCCATATTTCCCAAATGTAAAGCTTTCAACATCTTCCTGAGTATCCTTCGCCCCATTCCTAGTACTTTATTCAGCTATAGAGAAGCTTGTAATATTAACAATCTAGGACTCTCTTTAAAACTGCAATGTAGCCATTAACAAGTAAAATCTGCAAAACTGACACTTTAACTGTGCTGTGTCTGTATTGATGCATCGCTGTAAAAAGCAGCCATCTTTTTAATTGTCACTGTTCTGTTTTCAGAAATCAACACAAGCTTCTGCGTAAATGCACAAGCATTTTTTTTTTAAAAAACACATAGCATTTAAACCTTTAAAAATCTGCCATCTGTTAGTATCTAGACAATTGTGTTGAAATAAGACACCACTCTGAAAATGTGCCATGAGGTACACATGTACAGGTAGTCTGCACTGGGTCAGTAAATAATGTTTCAAATTATTTTTTGTGACTGCTGAGTATTCCTAGGGATAAAAGAAAATTGCTTGTTGCGTGTTTAATGGAGTCTTCCTAATGCAAAAGTCGCTATTATGATACTAAGATTTGTACTCGTGTATCACGTTAGTGCTTTCACTGTAACCATAGTGTCAGTCTACATCACAGCCATAATAATGAGAAAAATATGTAGCATCTTCCTGAAAAATTCATCTTTTAAAAAAAATGAGGGATAGCATAATGAGCAAAATCAACCAAAGTAGGTGAGCTGACTACATAAAGGAGAGATTTTTTTTCCCCTAGAAAACAACACAGTATTCCTTTTCAGATACATATTGGACAGCGATGTCCACTTTGTATTTTGGACCTTTGATAAGAATTACAAGGTCAGTAATTTCCCCTTAAAACTAGTATGGATATTTTAAAAAAAAAAAAAAAGTTCTCATAAAAATACAGTTTAGAACTGTATGTATTATAAGATCATGCACATGAATGCATGAGAGCTGTTAATATGTTGAACAAAAACTGTTATCAAGACATTATTATTTTGACAAATTTATTTTATTATAAAGGTCTAGTGTAGGAAGCAGTATTGCATCAGACTGGATTGTGTAAGGTAAAAGACGGTAGCAATGTGATTTAATTTAATATGCTCAGCAGATACATGTTACCCAGTTGTAACTACCAGGATTACTGTGTTAATGGGCAGACCTTAAAACTGCTAAGCATAGTTTCCAAGATTGTTCATTAGACTATATTTATTAGATATTGCAGGCATTAAGGAGAAATTGGCTACTCCAATTTCTGTTCTGAAAAATAGTAAGAGTAACAGAAGAAATAGCTGCCTTCAATTACAGACCTAAAATGAGGAATTTATTTCTCTTATTAAACATAGGAACCTCATCTCTAACATGATTAAAGGTCCAGATATATTAGTGCATACTTACAATGCACAAGTATATTTGTTTGACTGAAGGTGGTTTAGGCTATGTACATTTTCCTTGTAGTGTAAGAATCATAAGGTACCTTCATGTATTTGATTTCATAGAACATTTCTTTTTTCTAGGCTTTAATATTCAAATACTGCTGAAGTTATTAATGACTGTGTTGTTTTTATTTATTTTTATTTTGATTAGAGATGGCACTAGATATAGGATTAATCTAAGCCTCTAGTAGCTCAGTGAAAACAGATGAAGAAACAGTTTGTTGTCCTAAAAGCAAGTTTGTTGGATGTCCCTACCTATTAACAAATGAAATAATCACATGCAGTATAATAATAATTATGCATTATGCCATGTTCTATCCTATACTGATCAAAGTCAGTAAAGCAAGATTCATTAGATAATTTTGGAAAAGGCAATTGCTGGATCCTGCCAGTATTTGGCCCCACCCTTCAAATTCTAATACTTAAATAGAGAACAGGTGTATCTGCCCCTGCTGCACTAATAAAATTCAGACCATGAGACATCACGGCATGAGAGCAATGCAAAAATGCACATTCAGCACCTGGATTCTGCTGGATCAGCCAATTTTTGGCCACGACCACCCTACCCTCAATTCTACTGCATGGAAAACAAATGTAGACACTCATACTCCGAAAAAATCTGGACCTCAATGCATCTCAGTACAATAGCACCACAAATTCCTGGATTCGCTACTGGGATCCTGACAGATCTTGTCAGTTTTGGGGCCCAACCTGCTAAATTCCATTGCCTACTTAAAGAACATGTTTAGATGCTCCTATTGCACTTTAAAAATCTGAACCCTGATATGCCCAGCACAATAGCACTGCCAAAATTCATATTTGGCATCTGAATCATTCAAAGTCCTGCCAAATTTGGGCCACAAACTCAGAATTTGTACCATGAAAATAGAAAATAAGTCTTGCTTCTACTCTTCCACCAAAAAATGTGAGATGAATCCTGGTCTGATATTCCCATTGATTTCAGTGGGGCCAGGATTTCATTGCTGGTTTCAGATACAAGATAGCTGCAAAAATCTTTCCAAATGAGCAAAGTTTTGGCTGCATAATACCCAGTTTTAGCCTCTAAACTTGGTAAATGAGCAACTCTGATAGCCGACCAAAATACTACAGACCCCAAGCATCATGGTGCAACATATTTAGCAGAAGTTATGTTTGGCTTTATAGACTCATTTAAATCTATAAAGGTTAATTTTAATATTAAAATAAAAATTATACAGCCCTCATTCCGTTCTTAGTCAATCAGCAGAAATAGGGCCTGATTGTCATTTACACTAAGGCCCCTTTCCTTCACGCTGACACCTCTTTACATCCACTTTAAGGCTCTTTTACACTGCCATTGCGATGTAAAGATGCCCTTTCGTGTAAATTAGAATCAGGCCCATGATCTGCCAACTATTTTCTAGTCTAGGCTCTGGTGTTTTGTTGTTATTCCATCTGCTAAACAAATAATGCCCAGATTTGGATTCTTCATCAAGAATAAATAAACATGTAGGTGCACATTTCACAACATTAACAACAAGGAGTCTGGTGGCACCTTAAAGACTAACAGATTTATTTGGGCATAAGCTTTCGTGGGTAAAAACCTCACTTCTCACCCCACTTCTTCAGATGTTGCATCTGAAGAAGTGAGGTTTTTACCCACGAAAGCTTATGCCCAAATAAATCTGTTAGTCTTTAAGGTGCCACCGGACTCCTTGTTGTTTTTGTACATACAGACTAACACGGCTACCCCCTGATACTTGATTTCACAACATTATGGCTGGTCATGTATGGAACATCCCAGATCAGAGGACTGTTTCTAATGCTTTCTTGTGAACATTATTGTTACCATTATTTACAATACATATAGCCAACTTTGTTGCTGTTTCAGTGATATGTTTGTGTTTGATATAGTTGTGAAATGCACATCTCCAAATGGTTTTTTGTTTGCAGTGCAATTGAACCACAATATGTTAGGATGCTGGATTCAAGATTTTGCAGCGCTCTGGGGCTTGGGCACATCAGATCTGGATATTTAAGGGGCAGCTAAACATGTGGCTTAGTTAGGCAGTGGAATTTCACAGACTAGGACCAAAAATTGGCAGGATTTAGCTACCAAGTACCTGCAGTACAATTGCATTGGAATGCATCGAGATTCATCTTTTTGGTGTCAGAAGAATATCTATGTTTGTTTTCTATTGATGCTGTAAAGTTGGGGGTTTGGGATCAAAAATTGCCTGGTTTCAAGAATCAGATCTGGATTTTGGTGGTGCTTTCATGCTAGGATCCATCATGGTCTGGGTTCTGTTGGTGCAACAAGAGCATTTATAGTGTTCTCAATTTAAGCATTAGAATTTGGGAGGTGTGAGCCACATTCTGGCTCCATCAAGCTCTAGCTTCTGGATCTGGGTTTTTGCTGCATTGCTACTCCTGGATGCACCGGGGGTCTGTCTTGTTTGTTTTGTTTTGATTTGTTTTTTGGTACAATAGGAGCAACTAGACTTGTTCCCCATTTAGGCAGTGACATTTCGGAGGCTGGATCCAGTAGGATCCATCTTTTACCCAGACTCAATTATTCCACCTCTCCCCCAAAAAAACAACAAAAAAAAAACAACTGTAAAACACATCTTAGAGAAGGGAGATATGCGGTAATACTGCCTGACTGAGTATAACAAAGCCTGGAAAGGCTTCAGAGCTATTTCATGCCATTGGCAACCTAGCTCTGCAATGAAGGTGTTGCATCCCCAGCAGTGCCTTACAAAACATGCATTTACAATGCAAACACTTACCCAGTCCTCAAAGTGGCGGCTCCCATTCTGCAGCAAGTCCTCAAACTGTATAGTGCAGTTAGCCACAAAATCATCGTACCCGATGGGGGCATCATGGAAAACAGCCATCTCAATCTTCCTGCCATTGCAAACGTCAGTGACAAACTCATCATTCCAGGCAGGGCTATTGGTCTTTTGCTTGGTCGAGGTCTGCCCGATCCTGGAATCGTCCACGTTGAGGGCGATGTAAGGGTCCAGCAAAAAGGTCTGTGGTCTGGGACCCACCGCATGCCTCAGCGACCAAGGTGTGGGTTTCAGATTCACCGCCTCGCAGATCTTGATTTTCAGCAAGCCATTAAAAACCACCATGGTTGGATGGCTTCACTTTTTCTGGGATTAAGCACACTCACACACACTCACACGCACAGGGAGGGAGGCAGGGAGATCTCACCAATAAATAGGGGAGCAGGTCTGCGGGGGGGGGGACGGACCACAATGTGGGGGCTCCCTTATTGTTGCTGCTGCTACCTTTGATTATTTAGCCTTTGCTCTTGCGACACCCCGTGAATACATACAATGTGCCTGTGTTTCTAACGGAAAACAAGGGAGGAAGGGAGGGAAGGAGGGGGGGACGGCCGTGTTTGCAGAAACCCCCCCAAAATGCAATCAAAATCCGAGCATAATAAACCCTTGGGATGGGCAACAGACTTTTCCCTTCACCTAGATCATAATCCTGGATCAGTCTTTGCAAAGGAGGCAGAGCCGCGATCCGAGGCTCTTGCTCACGCTAGTACTGTCTGTGGGCAGCAGCAGCAACACACACACAAACCCGAAACACCAAGCCAAACAACCAGCCCTGCCTACTTCACAGTCTCTGCTCAGAAAACACACACCCGGGGACCTTACATCCGCATAGGATCGAGGAGCCTCCTCGCCTTCTCCTCCTCCTCCTCCTCCTCAAAGGCCAAGGATCCAGTGGAACGAATCCAATGCATGAGGGGAGTCTGCTCCGGATCAGGCTCTTTGGAGATTTAAAAAGGCACAGAGTGACCACCGCCTTCTGGATGGCTAGCGCTGCTGGCTCGCGGTGGTGCTGGGCTGAGCACCACCCCACCTCTCTTTGCCTCGCTCGCTCTCTCTCTCTAATGCAGGAAATGCGCAAAAGACGTCAGTGTGTGTGTGTGTGAATAGAAAGTTTTGCCTGTTGGGGGAGCAATACGGTAAAAGTGAGCATGAAAGAGCAACAGCTACAAGCAAGTCAAGAAACCACGACTGGGGTCGTGACTCTTTCAGACTCAATGAGCGCTGCCCTGCATATTCATGGAGTGATTTGTTCGGGAGTGGGGGCTTTCTTCCTCCTCCTCCCAATCTGCTAAAGATAAAAGTGGTGAGCCGGGGGGAGGGGAACATCCCTGATCATCTTCCTCTGAAGTTTTAAACAGCACCCCCGTTTTATTTCAGTTATCACTCAAATCCTGCTCCCCAATAAACATTGCAAACCTCTAGCCCCCCACCCGCTCTGTAGTACTGTTGTTGTTGTATTGTTTAGTTTCACTCTGATGTGGATGATCCCAAGACGTTACTGTTATTTCCTAGCCTGCAAGTCTATAGTCAAATGTGTATTTGTGCAGTATACGGCGCGGGCACAGAAAAAAGATGTCAACGCCTAACGTAAATATTTCTTTCTGAGGAATTTCCACTGCGGGTGTTTGTTGTTGTTTCCTTTACTTTCTTTCTTTCTTTCTTTCTTTCTTTCTTTCTTTCTTTCTTTCTTTCTTTCTTTCTTTCTTTCTTCTCTGTAACAACAAAAATCCCACTGGGATCCCTTTAGGGCTCTCCAATCTGCGATAAATTGTTGTTGACAAATGCAAGCTTCGTTTTTTGGACTCCTTTTCCCTTGTAATCGCTTTGATCCTCGCTGGCTGACAACATTAACCCTCAACTCCCCGCTGCAAGCAAACGAAGCCGAATGTGTCTGCTTTCTGCTGGTGCATCCTCTCTACCCTCCCATTGGGCAGCAGCCGCAGCATAGGCACCCTGACGTCATTTTAGGGGCAGAGCTTTTGGCTTCTTTAGGAAGAATTTCCCCTCCGTCTCCAAGCGCTGGGAAGTGAACTGAGAGCCAAAGGGAAACCGTCCTCCCAGGCAGAGCCGAGATTTCATTTGCGAGGAAGGGGACCTGGAGTCGCCTCCTCCTGGGTGAGGAGATTTGTTTGGAGCAAAAGACCCAGGAGATTTTATCTGCAAAGACAATTTCCCTGACTGTTTTGCCTGCAAAACTTTAATAAATAATACTGCCTGGGTAAAAATAATGTGGTTTTGCCACCATTGCTAGGACTGTAATCAAATATGCCAGCCAAAACCACACACACAAACTATAAACTTCATATCCCTTTGTCATGAATCAATCTCTTTTTCTGCTGTTGATCATCTCATATTTCAGCGTGCATATGTCAACTTCAACAGAATTCACAAAACATTTAGTAAGTGTTTAACTATTTTGTTATTGGCTGTTCTCCAGTGAATACTGGAAATAATACCAGTGGGAAATACCTACTCAACCTGGAGGTTATTAAATGCAAAAAACACCCTACTGCAACACTATGGGTGAGATTCTATCAAATCTAACTGTCATCTAGGGATTTATACCATTCTCATCAGCATGGTATTTGAGAATTTTACAGTAAAACAGGAGAGTCTTTCTCTTCGCCCACACGATTGTAGAGATGTCTGGGAACCATCACGTTACCCAGTCTTTCTATTGTGATCATTATTACTGATTTTAATTTATTATCATTGTTTTGTTGTGGAGAAGCTGAAGGCAAAGAGATGGATCCTGCCCTTTGCCCTGAAGGCGGTAAAGATTTGAGTTCATTCTGCTCTCCTGAGGAAAGGAGTGCCAGTCTGTAAGCTGTCTGCCAAGGAAGTTCTGTCTCCAGCTCTCATGAGTCCAAATCTAGATGGGGCAGCTCCACTGTTAACAGGACAAAAGTCATGGAGGGTCCTGATATTGGATATCAGGCAGCTTAGATCCAGGCAATGGAGAGCTTTAAAGATTAGCACTGTGGCCTTGGTCTGAATTTGACATTCACTGGGAAGCCAATATAATGACCA
Organism: Trachemys scripta elegans; assembly: GCF_013100865.1. Classification (NCBI taxonomy): domain Eukaryota; kingdom Metazoa; phylum Chordata; order Testudines; family Emydidae; genus Trachemys; species Trachemys scripta. Next base: position 34,450,600 of record NC_048300.1, read on the forward strand.
GAACATAAAATAATGTATTTCCACAGAAAAGTATTGTTTAGCAGGCAAGCTAATGTATTCTGGACTTGATGGGATAGCTTCAGGATTTGTGCATTAGTTCCCACGTATAGGGTATTACACTAATAAAGCCTGAAGGTTATGAAAGCATGACTGTTAGTGTGTTCTTTTGGCAGGCCTCAAATAGGAGAAAGCATTTCTGGTGCACATTGCTACTTCATCTCCCAGTATCAGCCAGAAGTGCAGAAGGACCCCAGTACTAGTTACAATCTCTGGGCAGACTCCCTTAAATGGGGAGCAAAGATATGGTGCCAGTTATATGAAATGCCTTCCTCAATCACCCAGTATTACATCTGTCTTGTTCAGTTTCAGACAGCTGTGCTGTATCTGCGCCTGTGATTTCACTGAGATAGTGTAGTCACTGGGAGATTTCACATGCACCAAAGTCAAGAAATACAAAATTCAAATACAAAATTAGACTCCTCCAAAAATTGTAACTTGGCCCGCTTGGGCACACATAGTATTTTGTATTACATGATACGGTGTTAATTTTAATGCCTCAGAGAGAGATTTTTAAGTGCATTAAATGGTCCTCATTGGGGTTTTTGTGTCATGTGCCTGAGGTATGGTTACTGTGGGAAACACTTCGAATTTCCTGACACTAAGGTAATGTAAAAGCTGAAGTCTTATATTGCAACAATGTATTTTTCCTTTTAATTCCTTTTTATTTTTTTAAAAGATAACGGCAATCAAGCATACAATCTGAATGCACAATGTAAGACTCAAATAAACACAATGTATGCAGTGGCTTTTAATACTCCTGCATGTCCATGAGATCACACACATGCAAATAAATGCATATTTTCAATGTATTGTAAATCTAATCACTGAGATAAATACATGTGCATTTATTTCAGTGGGTGGATATCCAGCTACATGTACACACAATATATTTGGATACACGCATACCATACATTTGGTTTTATATACCAATATATATACAGATATGTTGTGTATGCAAATATCTGGCTATCTGCATCTATAGCCAAGTCCTGTTCTCTAATTTTAGTCAATGTGAGTTTTGCTATGCACTCAGTGGGACCACGATCTCACTGCAAGCGGACAGTTTGCATGAGTAAGGACTAAAGAGCGCAGTAAGGATTGCAGAATACATTACATTGTATTTATTCATTTTTCAGATGTTTTTAAATTTTGTTCAACAAAAGCAGAAATTTTTCCCTGTGGATCATGTACATGCAAGACTCAACTTTTCAAAGTAAAACAGCTATTGATTTACCCACAAGACACCTGAACTATTGTTGTAAAGTTCAGTTAAAAACAGGTGAAAGAACCAGCTTCAGATATTCCCCCCACAAATTCATCAGTAGAAGAAAAATCAGCCCAATTGTCTCAAATATTGTAGTTGTCAATAATGGTAATTAATATAATGCTTTTCATCCTGAATGGTTTTTAAGCACTTCATTTCTGGCTTGATTTTAGTTTCTGTTCCCTTATCATGGGATTTGATCATCTAAGAGCTTAGAGGCAAATACTGTTCCTCCTATTATACATGAATGGGGAAGGCCAAAACTATGTGGAAAATGCCCCATTTCTGCTGCAGAGAGGCCGCACAGGAGACCCAGCATCCTTTTGTATATCATAGTGCAAAGCTCCACAATGGTTCTCAGCCATTCACTGCAGAGGGGCATATCGAAGGGCTGGGGTCCCAGCCAATAGATGTGGGCACAGCATGGCTCCACAAGCCCCAGTGCCATCCAGAGAGCAATGGCCCAGGACTGATTCATGGCAGGGAATGGATCACTTGATGATTACCTGTTCTGTTCATTCCCTCTGAAGCACCTGGTATTTGCCACTGTCAGAAGACAGGATACTGGGCTAGATGGACCTTTGGTCTGACCCAGTATGGTGGTTCCTATCCTTCTCATACGCAGTCATGGTGTCCACAGGCGCCGACTTTCCAAAGTGCCGGGGGTGCTTGACCCAAAGCCCCACCTCCACCCTGCCTCTTCCCGCCCCTACTCCACCCACACTCCTCCTCTTCCTGCCCCCACTCGACCCCCACCCCACCTCTTCCAACCCCCGCTTCATCCCCTCCCCTGAGCATGCCGCAAAACAGCTGATTGTGGCGGGCAGGAGGCACAGGGAGGGAGGTGGGGGTGCTGATAGGCAGGGCCCGCCGGCAGGTGGGAGGCACTGTGGGGAGGGGGAGAGCTGATGGGGGGATGTGGAAAAAGCCCTTTTTTTTCCCTGTGGAAAAGCACCCATGGAGTCGGCACCATATGGTGTCCATAGCCAGGTGTCTATGGCCAGGTCTATGGCATGGTGTCTATGTAGCTCCTGAAGGCAAAGTCCTTTTATTCAGGCTTTGCTCATGAGACCAAAATTGGGCCCTCAGACACAGCTGTAGCACACAAATACTGGAAAACTGTATCCAAGATAGCAAACAGTATTTATTGTTACCATTCAGATTCTTGTTAACTAGCTTAAACTTGTTAAACGTTAACTATTTTTTAAAAAGATAAATTAAACAATAGTGATTACTTTGGAGGGCGGAATCAGCACTAAGGAAATATGGATAAAATATTATAGAAGCAGTAACACTCTTGGAAGAGAGCTAGTTTTATTTCTGGAGGATTTGATGAGCTTTACCATAATTACGAATGTTATTAATTTATTATTATAGTTTAGGGCACCAAAACTGCAAACACTTATGCACACAGATTAATAGATTCCAAGGCCAGAAAAGACCATTGTAATAATCTAGTCTGACCTCCTGTATAACACGGGCCACAGAACTTCCCCAAAATAATTAACAGCTTTGTGTCAGGACTACTCATCTGCTAAAGCTACTCACGAGCTGAAGTGTCTGCAGGATTAGAATCATGATTTCCTGATTAATGTTACATCTGTGCATGTAACTACGCGTCAGACTACTGATAATTTGGGTATTCTGCAAAAACTGAGGGGGGGGAAACAGATGGTAGTAATACAATAAAAATCTGTATATATGTATTTGCATATTGAGCTTTAAAAAAGAGAATATTAAACTTGTAATAAGATTGCAATAATGTAAGAAAAACATGTAATCATGCCCAAAGACCAGCCCTTGAGTATAGCATTTTGCTTCTCCAACGCCCCAGCCTGCTTTCCCTGCTTGAGTTACAGTAACAGTGAAATGAGAACTAGCAAGCTGCAGGCAGCATTTGTTACCTTGAGTCAGCCCCTGACCTTTGCATGGCCCGTGAATCCCAAATGGTCTCTGTGGATAAACAGCACTATCTGGTGGAGGGAGTGTGCAAAGTCCTATCTCGACTTTTAATGAGCTATGTAGTCAGTTAAGAATCACTGCTGCTGCTGCTGCTATGTTCCTGGTCCAGAATTGCTGGAAGATTTTTGCAGGTGTTTTTCCACACTCATGGCCCCCAGTGAACTACACAGGGAAATGTGCCTGGCAGAGTTTTCCATAGCTAATGTCAATGTTAATTGCAAGGATTTCCTGGGAATTGTATAAGTTACTGAAACGTTTGTGAAATATTTCGGGGCTCTTCAGTTATGGCAGTTTCAGAGAAGGGTGATTAAATGATACATTGAAACATACACACACATGCAGAGCAAGATCCACTCTCACACTGATGGAGAAGCTTTAAGAACCACCTTCATGTCAGAGATAGATTCAAAACTGGAACCCTGGCTATAAACCTCCTGAACCCTGGCTATAAACCTCCTGAACTTTGAGCTCTGACTTCAGATCCAAACATAGTGGTCAATCCTGCAAAGAGTTATGGATATAAATAACTTTACTTCTGTGAGTCAGTTCAGTGGAGCTGCTTATGTGAGTAAAGTTCCTCATGTACATAAATGTTTGCAGGATTGGGTCAATGGAAACTGCCGAGTGCCCAGCACTTTTGAAAATTAGATCTCTTACTTTAGGTGCCTACTTTCAGCCACCTATTTCTGAAAATCTTGCCCAGGTCCTCTCCCCAGAGCATTTTCACTTTCCTCATGCTGTAGAGGATTTATGGGATATGTAGATATCTAATTTCCCTTCAATAGGAAAAACCCAACCATCTCTGGCTCAAACCAGTACCCTGCGGGGCTGCCGGCCATACAGGAGTTCAAAGGGGGAGAATTTGGTGGATGACTGGGGTACCTCTCGGATGGCTAACAACAAAGGCGGGATCAGCTGGTCCCACTATCACAACTCTTGTGGAGGGAACTTCCTCAGCATGTCCTTTAAAGTTCTGTTGAAGTGCTTGACAAGCCCATCTGTCTGCAGATGGTACACAGACGTCTGCAGCTTCTTAATGCCCATCAGGGCACACACCTGACAGAGCAGCCGGGAAGTAAAATTGGTCCCCGATCTGTGAGAAGTTCCCAGTGAAGCCCAACGCAGGCAAAGATCTTCACCAGTTCTGCTGCGATGGTGCGGGCACTGGTATTTCATAGTGGAATGGCCTCAGGAAAGCGGATTGCATAGTCCATTAGGACGAGGATATAGCGGAACCCGGCATTACTCTTTGGGAGGGATCCCACCAGGTCCTTAGCGGCTCACTCAATGGGAATGCCTACCATGGGCAAGAAGACCAAGGGCACTTTCATCACCCCAGGCCGGTGGCTAGCTGGCATTCAGGGCACAAACCACAATAGTCCTTTAACTCCTGATAGCCACCAGCCAGAAGAAGCAGGATAGGACTCGGGCCAGGGTCTTTTCTTGCCCCAGGTGGCCGGCTGCACGGATGTCATGAGCAAGATTCAAAATGGCCTTCTGATGACACTGGGGGACTACCAACTGGGTCTGAACCTTGTGGGTCTGTGCATCCCGATCCATCCCATAGAGGTGATCTGCTATGAGCTCAAATCGGGGCCATTGCACTACTCTTTGGGGGGACCGTCACAACTCCGTTGATGCAGGCCACCTGGTCATAGGTGTGGCTGAGTGTTGGATCCTCTCTCTGGTCTCGACTGAAGTCGGAGTGGGGGGCTGGTGAGGGATCTTCCCACAGGGGAGCTGGAGGCCGAATCGGGTTCACAGACTCGTTGGGGTCCTCTCCCCTCACTCTCACCTCATCGCCTCTGAGGGATCCTCCTCCTTGCCACCTCCTCGCCATCTTCCCCAACGGGGTCTCCCTCTAGAGCTGTCCAAGTAGGGGTTACTCCAAGGCTGGTCTCCCACAGAAAGTTGCTGAAGCCCATCCAGTTTTGGCCGAGGATGATGTGATAGGCAAGAGTGGGGGCCAACCCCACTGTCATTTCCTGTGTCATTCCATTTATTTTCAGCGTGACCCTGGCACAGAGGTATGCTCTCACATCCCCATGGATGCACTGATTTCCCCCTCTGTCAATCCCAGGGTGGGGGCGACCTTCTGATGGATGACCGTCTGTCCACACCCTTAGTCAAGGAGGGCCATGACCCTTCTCGGACCCACCCTCACGGGCATCGTCAACTTCAGGGTGGACAGCTTGTGGGCACAGGACTCACCCGTGCAGACCTGGCCGAAGCTGCAGTCCATCTCAGGGCACTCCCATCGTACATGTCCAAAATGGCTGCAGGAGAAGCGGGGCCCCTCTTCTGGACATGTTGGTCAAGACGTCACCTCCAGAGAGGAGCTTCACTGATAATCTCTGCCTGTCTTGCTGGTGTCTTCAGGATATCCACAAAACACGGACCTGGATTGCTGAGGGGCATCATGGGCCCGGCCGTTGGGGTTGCAGACCCCTGACCGGCACTCAGGTGGTCCAGGTTTCCGGGTTGGCGCAAGGAGGGTCGGCCCGGGTGCGGGGGCCGGGGCCCATGGTTCATTAGGGGTCTCTGCGGCCAGAAAAGTCCTCCATCACAGTGACCGCCACATTCAAAGTTGTCTGGCGGTGCCGGAGTACCCAAGGCTTACCGCGGGATGGGAGGAGCTGGATGGGAGGATCACCAGGGTGACCTTGTCGGCGATCTTGCTTGCTGAGAGTCGCTCTAGGAGCAGCCATCGCCATCAGAGATCTTTTATGTCATGGGCTACGATTCAGGGTTGGGTTCCCGGCGGGTAGGCCAGTGTCCGGAGCTGCCAGCAAAAAGTCTCTGGTGTAATGTTGAGGGCATCCAAGATGACCAACTTCACCCGCCCATAGTCTCATGCCTCATTGATTGGGAGCCCCCTGTAGGCAGTCTGAGTGGGCCTGGAGAGTGTCCCACTGCTCCAGGGGACACACCGTAACTACTGAGACCCTCTCAAAGGTCACTGGGAATGCTTCAGGGTCGTCCTCCAGTCCCATCTTGGAGCGTCGGATGGGCACTGGAAGGGGGGGGAATTAACCACGCCCCCGGATGGGGGTCCACCGGGTCTGAGTAGCAGGGTCGCAAGGTGCTGGAGCCACTGTTGCTCCTGGTGCTGGGCCTCTAACTCCCAGAGGAGTTGCTGCTGTTGGGCCCCCAGTTGCTGCACCAATTGCTATTGCTGCTGGCTCTCAGCCACATATTTGATGAGTTTGCTGAGTTCCATTTTTTTTCCCAAGGGAACTCTATGGTGGGCTGCTGCGGGACCCCTTACTGAAGGGGTCGGGCCAGTGCCTGCATTCTCCACCAAGTGTAGTGGTTCAGTGGTGGGGTTCCTCCCACTCCAGATCCGTGGGAGGCCAGTCCATCTCACTGTGTCTCTGGGTGTCGCCCGTTATGGGGAATTAGTGGTGCAGCAAGAGTTTCGGGCCTGTAGTCAGGGACCGAGCAAGCAACACAGTTAGAAAACCCAAGCCCTTAGGCAGGGCAGGACACCAAAGGTCTATGGCATCGCCCTGTGTTCAGGGTAGAGCAGCAAATGCAATTAGATAACCCAAGCCCTCAGGCAGGGCGAAGCAGTGAGTCTATAGCTCAGGCCTGCTTCAGGGCTGAGCAGGAAACACAGTTAAGGAGCACCAGCCCTTAGTTAGGGCAGGGCAACAAAAGTCTATGGCTCAGGTCTGTGGTCAGGGCCGAGCAGCAAACACAGTTAAGGAGCCCAGGCCCTCAGTCAGGGTGGGGCAATAGAAGTCCAGACAGTCCAGGAAGTTTTTGGAGACTGTTGGGGACAACTTCCTGGTGCAAGTGCTGGAGGAACCAACTAGGAGCCATTCTTCTCTTGACCTGCTGCTCACAAACAGGGAAGAATTGGTAGGAGAAGTAAAAGTGGGTGGCAACCTGGGCAGCAGTGACCATGAGATGATCGAGTTCAGGATCCTGGCAAAAGGAAGAAAGGAGAGCAGCAGAATACGGATCCTAGACTTCAGAAAAGCAGACTTTGACTCCCTCAGGGAACTGATGGACAGGATCCCCTGGGAGGCTAGTATGAGGGGGAAAGGAGTCCAGGAGAGCTGGCTGTATTTTAAAGAAGCCCTATTGAGGGCACAGGAACAAACCATCCCAATGTGCAGAAAGAATAGCAAATATGGCAGGCGACAAGCTTGGCTTAACAGAGAAATCTTCAGTGAGCTTAAACACAAAAAGGAAGTTTACAAGTGGAAACTTGGACAGATGACTAAGGAGCAGTATAAAAATATTGCTCAAGCATGCAGGGGTGTAATCAGGAAAGCCAACACATAACTGGAGTTGCAGCTAGCAAGGGATGTGAAGGGTAACAAGAAGGGTTTCTACAGGTATGTTAGCAACAAGAAGAAGGTCAGGGAAAGTATCGGACCCTTACTGAATGGGAGAGGCAACCTAGTGACAGAGGATGTGGACAAAGCTGAAGTAGTCAGTGCTTTTTTTGCCTCGGTCTTCACAAACAAGGTCAGCACCCAGACTGCTGCTCTGGGCAGCACAATATGGGGAGGAGGCGAGCAGCCCTCAGTGGTGAAAGAACCGGTTAAGGACTATTTATAAAAGCTGAACATGCACAAATCCATGGGTCTGGATCTAATGCATCGAGGGTGCTAGGGGGGTTGGCTGATGTGATTGCAGAGCCATTGGCTGTTATCTCTGAAAACTCATGGCGATTGGGGGAGGTCCTGGACGACTGGAAAAAGACAAATATAGTGCCCATCTTTAAAGAAGGGAAGAAGGAGAATCCAGGGGACTAAGACCGGTCAGCCTCACCTCAATCTGGAAAAATCATGAAGCAGGTCCTCAAGGAATCCATTTTGAAGCACTTGGAGGAGAGGAAGGTGATCAGAAACAGTCAGCATGGAGTCACCAAGGGCAAGTCATACCTGACCAACCTGATTGCCTTTTATGATGAGATAACTGGCTCTGTGGATGAGGGGAAAGCAGTGGACGTGATAGATCTTGACTTTAGCAAAGGTTTTGATACGGTCTCCCACAGTATGCTTGCCAGCAAGTTAAAGTATGGATTGGATGAATGGACTATAAGGTGGATAGAAAAGCTGGCTAGATCGTCAGGCTCAACAGCTAGTGATCAACGCCTTAATGTCTAGTTAGCAGCCGGTATCAAGCAGAGTGCCCCAGGGGTCTGTCCTGGGGCCGATTTTGTTCAACATCTTAATTAATAATCTGGATGATGGGATGGATTGCACCCTCAGCAAGTTCACAGATGACACTAAGCTGGGGGGAGAGGTAGATATGCTGGAGGGTAAGGATAGGCTCCAGAGAGAGCTAGACAAATTGTAGGATTGGGCTGAAAGAAATCTGATGAGGTTCAACAAGGACAAGTGCATTGTCCTGCCTTAGGATGGAAGAATCCCATACACTGCTACAGGCTGGGGACCGACTGGCTAAGCGGCAGTTCTGCAGAAAAGGACTTGGGGATTACAGAACCTGGATATGAGTCAACAGCATGCCCTTGTTACCAGAAGGCTAATGGAATATTGGGCTACATTAGTAGGAGCATTGCCAGCAGATTGAGGGAAGTGATTATTCCCATCTATTTGGCACAGGTGAGACAACATCTGGAGTATTGCGTGCAGTTTTGGGGCCCCGACTACAGAAGGGATGTGGACAAATTGGAGAGAGTCCAGCAGGGCAACGAAAATGATTAGGGGGCTGGGGCACATGATTTATGAGGAGAGGCTGAGGGAACTGGGCTTATTTAGTCTGAAGAAGAGAAGAGTGAGGGGGGATTTGATAGCAGCTTTCAACTACCTGAAGGGGGGATTCCAAAGAGGATGGAGCTCAGCTGTTCTCAGTGGTGGCAGATGAAAGAACAAGGAGCAATGGTCTCAAGTTGCAGTGTGGGAGGTCTAGGGTGGATATCAGGAAAAACTATTTCACCAGGAGGCTGGTGAAGCACTGGAATGGGTTACCTAGGGAAGTAGTGGAATCTCCATCCTGAATCTCCACACTGAACCAACTAGTTCTGTCCATGCTCTGGCACCAGCTCAACACCCTGAGCTCCACCCTGGGGATCCGGCCTGTCTCCAGAGGGTAGCTCTGGAGTTCTTCTGGCCAGGACTGCACTTGGTCTCTGCAGGGGTCCTGAGTCTTCCCCTGGAGGAGGGAGGACAGGGCCTGGTCTGCCTCTGCAGCCAGGTCCATGTCTTCCGCCTCCAGGCCCTGCAGAGATTCCTTTATGGTGCAGGGAGTCCAGTGTGGAGCACGTTGTCGCACGCCTTCCTCCACCACCTCCAAGGGCTCCGATACGACCTGCAGCTCTTTTTTCTCCACCCAAGGGGTCTTCCGCAAGACCTCTCCAAGCTGCTGGTCTTCTACCAGGACCTCCTCCAGACCTGGAAGCTGTTCTCAGCGACCAGGTTTGTTGTGGCCACTGAAGGGGAGGACCTCCTTGTGGAGCCCCTACCTTCGTGTGCAGGTGGCAGAGTCCCCCTCGGTGCACCGGAGGCTGGTCCTGGCAGAAACTACCAGAATTGGAGATCTCCTGGACTATGACAGTGAGGACTGGGTGGATCCCTGAGTGTTCAGTCAGTGCATGGGGCTCTCCACCCTCCTGACCTCCCCCTGCGCATGATCCAGGAGGTGGGGGCAGCCTTGTAGCCCACCTCTCGGGTTTTCCTTGAGCAGGTACTGTGAGAGGGTGCTCCCCGCCCACCCCTTACCCCAGGCCCTCCGGACCTTTTCATCGGGTCCCTGTCCTGTGAGCCCTCCCAGTCCCCTCCCTTCCGCAGTCCGAGCTGGGTGCATGCCCTGCAGACGCTTCGCTTTCAAACCGCACCAAGGAAACAACTATTCCCGCTCATGCTCCACACATTTCACTTCCTCACCCTCGTGATACTAAATACCAGGACTATCTACCACCTGTGGAGGGTGAGGAACCCCGGTGGGCCAGCCTCTATTCCATCCTGGTCCCACGGCCCTCCAGGGATATTGGTTGGCGGCTTCTTCATGGAGCCATGAGCATGGGCGAGTACATCCCATCCCCAACGCCTGCCCCTTTTGCGGCTTGTGGGAGAACCTAGTGCACGCTTATCCAGGACGCATCAGGTTGCAGCCCCTATTCCGGCTCCTCCAGAACCTCCTGTTGAGGTTCTGGCTGCACTTTTCCCAACACCTGTTTATATTCGCACACCCTGTCGGTGGCCCCACGAAGTTGCGAGACCTCCTCATCAACCTCCTCCTGGCCCTGGCCAAAGTGGCCATTTTCAACACCAGGAGGATGATGCTAGACAAGGGGGTTGCTCTGTGACTGTGGGGCCTATCTCTGCTTCTCCCTGGTCTCATGCATCCAGGCAGAGTTCCTCTGGGCAGCACCCGCTGGCTCCCTAGACAGCTTTGAGGAGCATTGGGCACTGTCTGGGGTTCTCTGCTTGGTGTCCCCCTCTGGAACCCTAGTTCTGAACCTCTGACTTTCACTACTGACCCTGTTATTCATTAGTTATCCCCCATATTCAGTTGGTTCCTGGTGCCTGCTCACCTCCCAGGATTCCAATAAGGCCTCACTACATCCTCCCTCCCCCAGTCCTTGCCCTCACTTAGCTGTCCATTGTGCTGCAGTTCTCTCAGCCAACCAGGTATGCAGTCATTTCTTCTCCAGCTTCCGGCAGCAACTAACTGCTGCTCTATTCTGCAGTTCCTTTTATATGGCCCTCCTGGCCCCTGATTGGTTGTTCCAGCAGTCCCTCTGATTGGTTGCTTCCTCGCTACCACTTTAGGCCACTTGGAGGACCTCTCCACTGCTCCTTTCCTGGGATGGATGTGGCAGAACCCTGAGGCCTCCAGCAGGGGGCCATTGGGCTAGTCCACCCCATCACATCCCCATTTTACAGATGGCAAAATAGAGGCAAAGTGAGCCTAAGCTCCACCTTTTTAGAAGTGGCTCAGTTTTCTAGGTGTTCAACTTCTGACACTAAGGGCCTGACATGAAAGGCCTTTACACACTGAGGTTTTGATTTGCAGAGGTATTGAGAATGGGAACCCACAGCAGTAAGACCATTACTAGAATACCATTCCCAGATTTGGTGCCCCCACTTCAAGAAGGCTGTTGAAAAATGTGAAAAGGTTTAGAAAAGAGCTACAATGATGTGAGGTTTGGAAAACATGCTTCACAATGAGAGATTGAAGAAGCTCAATCTATTAGGTTTATTGAAGAGGAGGTTAGAAGTGACTTGCTCCCCGTCTACAAGATTCTATATGGGGAATAGACTTCTGATAGCAAAGGGGGGTCTTTAATCTAGCAGCAAAAGACATAATGAGATCCAATGGTTGGGAGCTAAAGCTAGACAAATTCAGACTAGAAAAAAAGTGGTGTATGCAGTGTTGTTGTAGCTGTATCGGTCCCAGGATATTAGAGAATCAAGGTGGGTGAGGTCATATCTTTTATTGGAGCCACTTCTGTTGGTGAGAGAGATAAGCTTTTGAGCTTTCTGTGTAAGCTCAAAAGCTTGTCTCTCTCACTGACAGAAGTGGCTCCAATAAAAGATATGATCTGCCCCCTCTCTCCTTGTCTCTAATATCCTGGGACCAACATGGCTATAACAACACTGCGTAGAAATAAAATGCACATTTTTAACAGAGATGTAATTAACCATTGGAGTAATTTACCAAGGGATGTGCTGGATTATTTATCCCTACAAGGCTTTAAGTCATGACTATATATCTTTCTAAAAGACTGGCTATAGCTCAAAGAGAAGTTATGGACTCGATGCAGAAAGATAGCCTGTGTTATGCAGTGGCTCAGACTACATTATTATAATATGAATCTATGAACTTTTGAATTTCAGGCCAGTTTTGTTTAGATGCCTAAATATATGGATTATTAAATGTCTAATTTTGGGCACCCATGTTTGAAAATCTCTACTACCTATGTAAAGTTAGGTACCAAAATTAGAGAGCACTTTTTGAAACGTGACACAGTGAGTCAGCAGCAAAGCCAATAAGGCTGTTCTAATTTCGAGTCACACAGAGGGAAATCCTCCTTCCTGTGTCAAACCCAAGTAAACTGGCTTGATCCATGGGACTGCACAGTGAGGAGGAGATAGAATCCTCCTCTCTAGGCCACAGATCAGAATGTGACCATTCCAGGGCCCATTACCTCAGCCAGTAGGGTTTCCAGTCTGTGTGCCTTCCTTCTGCAAAGAGGACTGACTGGTCGATCTCTGTAGTCAGCATTCCACCAGGCTCTATGGCACCCTGTCACTAAATCCCTCATCTCTGATGGCATAGACAGTGCCTAGTACAATGGGCTCTTAGGATTTACTGCAGGCCTAATATTAATATCAGGGAAGGGGACCCTCCAGAGTTAGGCTCCCCAAGAAGAAGGTGGCTCTAACGCCTGCAATGAGCTCCAGGCACAGGTGCTGACTTTCTTCTTTCCAGGTAGGTGTTCCCAACCCTGCTCTGCCCTAAGACCCTGCCCCCACTCTGCCCCTTCCCCGAGGCCCCACCCTTGCTCTGCCTCTTCCCACCCCCACTCTGACCCTCCCCTGCAGCACCTCCATCAGGGATGCCATTTCAGATTTTTTTTCAGGGAAAGGGGGCAACTTTAACTGTGATTCCAGGGGTTACTTAGGCTCTTGACAACTTTTTTTTGCCAGATAACTTAGCAACTGGCTGACAGGAGCACTGTATATAATTCCTATATAAAAGAAAGAAAATTAAATAAATATTAGTCCCACTCAGCTCTAATACTAACATGTTCTGACATCTTGTGGCTAGTCACCTAATGGACACTGGTTAGGTTTAAACTTTTAATGTATATTCTTACTTTGTTACTAACTCTGTGGAGAAAGAGACCCCGACAGGACTCCTGGGTTCTATCTCAGCTCTGGGAGGGGAGTGGGTCTAGTGGCTTACAGCGCGGGGCATCTGAATTCTATATAAGCACATCAGAACGGTCATACTGGGTAAACCAATGGTCCATCTAGCCCAATATCCTGTCTTCCAACAGTGGCCAATACCAGGTGCTTCAGAGGGAATGAACAGAATCAAGTGATTCATCCCCTGTCACCCACTCCCAGCTTCTGATAAACAGAGACTAGGGACATGCAGAATATGGTCTTGGATCACTGCCCACTCTGGCTAATAGCCATTGATGGACACATCCTCCATGAACTTATCTAGTTCTTACTGGAACCCTGTTATCGTTTTGGACTTCACAACATCCCCTAGCAAAAAGTTCCACAGGTTGACTGTGAAGAAATACTTTATTTTGTTTGTTTTAAATCTAATGCCTATTAATTTAATTGGGTGACCCCCTAGTTCTTGTGGTATGTGAAGGAGTAAATAACATTTCCTTATTCAATTTTTCCATATCATTCATGACCTCTATCATATCCCTCCTTAGTCATGTCTTTTTCAATCTGAAAAGTCCCAGTCTTTTTAATTTCTCCTTATATGGAAGCTGTCCCATACCCCTAATCATTTCTGTTGCCCTTCTCTATACTTTTTCAAATCCAATATATCTTTTTTGAGATGGAGTGACCAAATCTGCACTCAGTATTCAATATGTGGGCATACCATGGATATATAGAGGCAATATGATATTTTTTGTCGTATTATCTATCCCTTTCCTAATGATTCCCAATATTCCATTGCCACTTCACATTAAGGAGATGTTTTCAGAGAACTATTCACAATGACTCCAAGATCTCTTTCTTGATGGGTACGGCTAATTTAGACCCCTATCATTTTGTATATATAGTTGGGATTATATTTTGCCATGTGCATTACTTGGCATTTATCAACATTGAATTTCATCTGCCATTTTGTTGCCCACTCACCCAGTTTAGTGAAATCCCTTTGTAACTCTTTGCAATCAGCTTTGGACTTAACTATCTTGAGTAATTTTGTAACATCTGCAAATTTAGTCACCTCACTGTTTACCCCTTTTCCCATATCATTTATGAATATGTTGAACAGCACTGGAACCAGTACGGACCCCTGGGGAACACCACTATTTACCTCTCACCATTCTCACCATTTATTCCTACCCTTTGTTTCCTATCTTTTAACTGGAGTGTCTGGCAATGCTTTCAGGATCATCTAACCATCCTTAATTTAATTTAATGACAAGCCTTTTGTCATCTTAATCACCCTGTCTGTGTTTATAAACAAACTGCTTGCCTCAAAGGCAGAAGCTGGGAGCAGCACAGAACTCATCACATATCACACTCAAGCTGTAAAAAGAACAGGAGTACTTGTGGCACCTTAGAGACTAACAAATTTATTAGAGCATAAGCTTTCGTGGACTATAGCCCACTTCTTCGGATGCATATAGAGTGGAACATATATTGAGGAGATATATATACACACATACAGAGAGCATGACCAGGTGGGAGTTGTCTTACCAACTCTGAGAGGCCAATTAAGTAAGAGAAAAAAACTTTTGAAGTGATAATCAAGCTAGCCCAGTACAGACAGTTTGATAAAAAGTGTGAGAATACTTACAGGGGGAGATAGAGTCAATGTTTGTAATGGCTCAGCCATTCCCAGTCCTTGTTCAATCCTGAGTTGATTGTATCTAGTTTGCATATCAATTCCAGCTCAGCAGTCTCTCGTTGGAGTCTGTTTTTGAAGTTTTTCTGTTGTAAGATATACTACTAGCTATCAGGAACAGTATCCCTGATAATGTCACAGCTAACCTGGTGGCTGAACTTTGTGATTTTGTCCTCACCCACAACTATTTCACATTTGGGGACAATATATACCTTCAAGTCAGTGGCACTGCTATGGGTACCCGCATGGCCCCACAATATGCCAACATTTTTATGGCTGACTTAGAACAACGCTTCCTTAGCTCTGGTCCCCTAACG
Source organism: Trachemys scripta elegans (assembly GCF_013100865.1). Taxonomy (NCBI): domain Eukaryota; kingdom Metazoa; phylum Chordata; order Testudines; family Emydidae; genus Trachemys; species Trachemys scripta. Next base: position 34,465,735 of record NC_048300.1, read on the forward strand.
CCCCTACTCTACTTGCGCTACATTGATGACATCTTCATCATCTGGACCCATGGAAAAGAAGCCCTTGAGGAATTCCACCATGATTTCAATAATTTCCATCCCACCATCAACCTCAGCCTAGATCGATCCACACAAGCGGTCCATTTCCTGGACACTACTGTGCTAATAAGCGATGGTCACATAAATACCACCCTATACCGGAAACCTACTGACCGCTACACTTACCTACATGCCTCCAGCTTCCATCCAGGACACACCACACGATCCATTGTCTTCAGCCAAGCTCTAAGATATAACCGCATTTGCTCCAATCCCTCAGATAGAGACAAGCACCTACAAGATCTCTATCAAGCATTCTTAAAACTACAATACCCACCTGCTGAAGTGAAAAAACAGATTGACAGAGCCATATGAGTACCCAGAAGTCACCTCCTACAAGACAGGCCCAACAAAGAAAATAATAGAACACCACTAGCTGTCACCTTCAGCCCCCAACTAAAACCTCTCCAGCGCATCATCAGAGATCTACAACCTATCCTGAAAGATGATCCTTTACTCTCACAGATCTTGGGAGACAGACCTGTCCTCGCTTACAGACAATCCCCCAACCTAAAGCAAATACTCACCAGCAACCACACATCACTGAACAAAAACACTGACCCAGGAACCTATCCTTGTAACAAAGCCCGATGCCAACTCTGTCCACATATCTATTCAAGTGACATCATCATAGGACCTAATAACATCAGCCATACCATCAGGGGCTCGTTCACCTGTACATCTACCAATGTGATATATGCCATCATGTGCCAGCAATGCCCCACTGCCATGTACATTGGCCAAACAGGACAGTCTCTACGCAAAAGAATTAATGGACACAAATCTGACATCAGGAATCATAATACTCAAAAACCAGTGGGAGAACACTTTAACCTGTCTGGCCATTCAATGACAGACCTGCGGGTGGCTATCTTACAACAGAAAAACTTCAAAAACAGACTCCAACGAGAGACTGCTGAGCTGGAATTGATATACAAACCAGATACAATCAACTCAGGATTGAACAAGGACTGGGAATGGCTGAGCCATTACAAACATTGACTCTATCTCCCCTTGTAAGTATTCTCACACTTTTTATCAAACTGTCTGTACTGGGCTAGCTTGATTATCACTTCAAATGTTTTTTTCTCTTACTTAATTGGCCTCTCAGAGTTGGTAAGACAACTCCCACCTGGTCATGCTCTCTGTATGTGTGTATATATATCTCCTCAATATATGTTCCACTCTATATGCATCGGAAGAAGTGGGCTGTAGTCCACAAAAGCTTATGCTCTAATAAATTTGTTAGTCTCTAAGGTGCCACAAGTACTCTGTTCTTTTTGCGGATACAGACTAACACGGCTGCTACTCTGAACTCAAGCTGTGTTGCAGTTAAGAGCTCAGGCTATGACGTGTGCTGTGAGCAGACCTCAGGTCTGAAACTAGGGGGGGCTAGAGTCCTCCCTGTTCTCCCCAAATGGCGCCCCTGGCTCCGCCTGCCACCGAGCAGCTCATCGGCGGAGCCTGCTGAACAGCTGATGGGCAGGTGGTTGGTGGGTGCTGAACACCCACTATTTTATTTGGAGCACCCACAGAGTCAGTGCCTATGGCTTCAGGAATCTTATGTCTTCCTTCCCCTTGGTGGAAGTGCCCTGAATCTGTTACATCTAGGGCCATTTGTGGGGGCAGAAAAGAAGTAATGCAAGAATGGTAACACTGGTCTACAGTTTTTGAGAAGTCGTCTGCTTCAGAGATAAAATGTGCTATTTATTATGTATTTTGATGTTCTGAATTCAAATATGACAATTAAAACAACTGATTAGCTACTGTTTCTAAGATATTTAAATTTTTACATTTTATCTCTATGTATATTGTGTAGATAGTAGAGTTTTAATCATAAATTGTAAACCTAGGTCTTTTCATCTGTTTATGGTTGCTTTACATGATAATATTGCACCTGTCCTGTTTATGTAACACTTTAAAAATCAGCAAAAGGGTTATATAAATAAAATTTATTATGAAACAAAAGGCAAAAAACTATTCTGTACATAGTTTAGTCCTATTCAGTGTCTACTCGGCGCTTCTTGGCTTGTCTCTTGTATTCATTAAATGGAGCATCTCTTGTCACTGTCCAGCAATAGTCTGCAAGCATTGATGGGCTCCATTTGCCCTGATAGCGTTTCTCCATTGTTGCAATGTCCTGGTGAAATCGCTCGCCGTGCTCGTCGCTTACTGCTCCATAGTTCGGTGGAAAAAAAATCTAGATGAGAGTGCAAAAAATGTATCTTTAGTGACATGTTGCAACCAAGGCTTTTGTATGCCTTGAGGAGGTTTTCCACCAACAACCTGTAGTTGTCTGCCTTGTTGTTTCCGAGAAAATTTATTGCCACTAACTGGAAGGCTTTCCATTCTGTTTTTTCCTTGCCACGCAGTGCATGGTCAAATGCATCATCTCGAAGAAGTTCACGAATCTGAGGACCAACAAAGACACCTTCCTTTATCTTAGCTTCACTTAACCTTGGAAATTTTCCACAGAGGTACTTGAAAGCTGCTTGTGTTTTGTCAATGTCCTTGACAAAGTTCTTCATCGGGCCAGCTTGATGTGTAAGGGTGGTAACAAAATCTTCCTTGATTCAACAAGTGGTGGATGCTGAACACTTTTCCTCCCAGGCTCCAATGACTGTCGGAGTGGCCAATCTTTCTTGATGTAGTGGGAATCTCTTGCACAACTATCCCATTCGCAGAGAAAACAGCAATACTTTGTGTATCCAGTCTGCAGACCAAGCAAGAGAGCAACAACCTTCAAATCGCCACAAAGCTGCCACTGTTGTTGGTCATAGTTTATGCACCTCAAAAGTTGTTTCATGTTGTCATAGGTTTCCTTCATATGGACTGCATGACCAACTGGAATTGATGGCAAAACATTGCCATTATGCAGTAAAACAGCTTTAAGACTCGCCTAAAAAGCAAGTACTGTCCAAACCCAGTCATAGATTTATTCATAAATCCAGTCAAAGATATATTTTAGTCATTTCTGGTTTAAATTGAGATCCCTTCCCTTTATAACTCACTTATCCTTCACCATTCCCAAGTCAAGGGTCTTGACCCAATAGCATATCTTGAAAACTAGAGCCAATCAACAATTTTAAGCATCATTTTCGTTCTCAGTGACCCAGAATTAGTAAAGTTTGACTACATTTATTTCAGAAGCATTTTGGCATGCAAGAGAAGCATGGAAAATATATTAATATTTCTGCTTCTACATTACTTTATGTGCCACAATTAGCACAGTGTCCTAGTCGTGCTTCATAAAATAAAGAGCATTTGCGTTAATTCAGTAGGTAACTTCTTCATTCTGATTTCTTCCTGTTAGACTGGTTCTAATCTAATATGCTTAGTTATGATGAAATTTGACTACCATTATATCATTCCTTCCAGAGCAACACAATGTCCGTTTTTCTAGTTATCTCTGTTCTGGTTTGTATTTGCACTTAATTTGGAATTTTCATACTGTACTTAATATCCTGAATACAGATGTTAGGACTTCATGCCAACAATGAGACATTAGGTAAATGCATATTTATAAACTATAAAAAGCTAAGAGTTCAAATAACGTACATCTCCCTTTAATATAAAAAGATAGTTTAGACGAGCTCTCATATCCTGCTCAGAAAAATCTAGCAAGCCATTATATGCAACTAGTAGGAAATCACAAATTGGTTGCGGGGGAGGGGCAGAACCAGGGTGGTAGAACAATCACGTTAAAAGCTATAAGATGGTTATGTATTTATGTACATATGTATGTTTATTATGGCAGGGGAACTACTGCACACTATCATTAGAGTAGAGTTCTATCTTTCATTCCCCCCACCCCATTGCTGAGTGTGCATTAACAACATAACCTTTTTCCAGTAGGAAACTGATTAATTCAACAATGGCAGAAGATAGAAACATCACATCTAGGTTCTAGGGCTCTTAAAATCTCATTGAGATCGAAGGAATGGGCCATGTTTAAAGAAAAACACTTTAGTTGTAAAGTTATGAGATTTTAATGAGACATTTGGCACAACAGAGTTTTGCTGGTTTTGCTGTGGATTTGATTTTTAATCTTAGCAATCTAAAGAGATAGAGGCCAACATTCTGAAACTTAGTTAGGTCCCTACATGTCAATAGTCTGACTTCCAGAGATGATGTGGCCACAGCTGCCATTTTATTTAACACCTTTGAAAATCAGGGCACTTTTATTTAGGTGTCTAAATATGGATTTTGGTGCCTACCTTTGGGCACCATGTTTGGAGATTTTGGCCAGCATTTGAGCTGATGTGACAGGGTAGTCTGACCCGTTAAGGGTAGTTGTGCCTAGTGGTCAGCCCCCTTCCCCCATCACATTGTGTGTCCTTTTACGGTTTTGAAAGGCCCAATATACAAACAAAGACCTATGAGATTAAGTGGTGACAGGGAGAAATCCTGTCTTTAAAGGTCCAGGACCAGGATCCTTGCAGGGGGCTAAATTACAACCCAGCTCCAAAGAGGAGAGCTGGCAACCCTGGCTTAAGGAGAGAGGTAATAACCGCCTCAATATCCAGCTCCAGGAGGAGGGCTTGGGCTCCTGTTTAAGGGAAGACAGAGACTGAAAGGTAACCCAGAAGGGACTCCAAACACGGGAATTGTTACTTCAAAGATGGTGATTGAACTCACAATGACTCATGTAGAGGGCTGAGCTCTATGAACCCTGAGAAAGACAGAAAAACCTGGGGAGGAGAAAACTGAGGCAGGGAGTGTCTGCAGTGTCACACTCAGACAACAGGGGGTGCAACAGTGCTGTCATGCCCTGTGACAGCTGAGTTTATATATTTTTGATTATTTAGAATGTTAGGCCGTGCTCCTACAGTTGAATCCATTCAGGTAGACAGCTGCCTCTGCGCAAATCTTTATTGATTGCAGGTGTGGCATTGTGCTAACTTGCGGGCACTGGGCATATATCTCAGAAAACAGTCAGGAGGATTAGGGGCTTGTGGGGCCCTGGGCTAGAGCAAGTGGGGACCCCTTCCCACCCCTTCCACCTGCAGTCCCCCCCCTTCCCCACCTGGCGCTCCTGCTGGGGAAATGGGGTCGGGGCGGGGGCTTACCTTGCCCTGTTCCGCCCACCTGGTGCTCCTGCTGGGGAGCAGGGTCGGTGTGCGGGGGCTTCCCCCGCTCCCCGTCAGGAGCGCCAGGCGGGCAGAGCGGGGCAACCCCCTGCGCCCCAATCCCACTCCCCAGCAGGAGCGCTGGGTGGGTGGGCGGAGTGGGTCAGGACACAGGGTTGCCCATGTTTCAGGGGGGCCCCCGATTGGCCAGGGCCCCTGGGCACGGGCCCCATTGGCCCAGGGGCTAATCTGCCACTGAGGAGGAAACAGGCTACAGAGAAGCATGAAGGCATATAGGGAGAGGGGTTCTCTGTCTCAGACAATTCTATTTTATCCATTAAAATGTTGATGTAATAGTTAAACAAAACCATTTAACTGAAACTTGAGACTCCCTGCTTCTTTGGGAATATATGTCTGGTGACCAGAGATGGCTTTGTTGATAATACTTGAGAAACGTGGCAAGCCCCAATTTATTGCTACTCATGCCTTTCAACTTGAGTGTAATTTATCTCTATGCCTAGTACAAGATGTAGCTGGATTCCTTCTTTTTCTGTGAGATTGCCAGAGGCCTGCATAGAGCAGATAAGATGATGGAAGCAACATTACTGCACAGTCTGGGATACCCTCCACATAGGATTTCCCCTAATTTAATAGGAGGGGAAAGTAATTCGAACAAATAGATGTGGCCTTCGGTGCTTATTTTACTCTACAAGGAAGTAACATGTCATAGCTGGTTTGGGGTTATAAATCCTGATTAGGCAGTACACATAAGCATGTGCGTACCTTTAAGGAAGTGCTTACCTCCATCTCTGTTCAGCCAAGCACTTAATAATGTGTTACATCCCATTTTATGTGCCTTAGTCCTTTGCTGAATTGGGTCCTTAGTTTGAAATTGCTGAGTCCAGGGGGCTTCAATTAAAGACTATTGGATCTAGAAGGCCCTGGGTTAAAGAGTTCTGCATTAAACGGGCAGGACTGCCCAGGGGGGCAAGTGGGGCAATTTGCTCCAGGCCCTGGGCCCCGCAGGGGCCCCCAAGAGAGTTTTCAGGGGCTCCCACAAGAGTTTTCAGCGGGTCTTCGGCGGCAGGTCTTTCAGTGCCACCAAACACACCCAGAGCGAGTGAAGGACCCGCTGCCGAAGACCTGGAGCTTCTTCTGCTCCGGGTCTTCGGCAGCAAGGGCTCCTTCCGCTCCGGGTCTTCGGCGGCAATTCGGCGACGGGTCCTTCACTCGCTCTGGGACCCGCCACCGAAGTGCCCCGAAGACCCGGAGCAGAAGGACCCCCGCCATCAAAGACCCCAGGTCCCCTGAATCCTCTGGGCGGCCCTGTAAACTGGCACCAAGCCAATATAAGGGACTGGGGCATAAGCGGTCTGGCCTAGCAGTCACAGCCAGGGTGATGTCTGCACACCAGCAGTTGCCAAGCAGGAGTTAGGAGAATTGCAAGAGCCAGTCCAGTAAGCAAGAGTGAGGTTTAGGATTGCCAACCCTCCAGGATTGTTCTGGCATCTCCAGGAATTAAAGATTAATCTTTAATTAAAGATTATGTCATGTGATAAAACCTCCAGGAATACATCTAACCAAATTTGACAACCTAGTCAGGCCTAGATTGGAGACCAGCAATCAGTGGAAGCACAAGGCTAGAATCAGGAGGCAGGCAATAGAGTCAGGTTGAGGCTGGAGTCAGAGACCAGAGATAGTACCACGCTAGAATCAGGCTGGAGTCGGAGACCGTCGATCAAGCAAAGTCTGACATTGCAGTACCATTACTCTGGGTCTCTTGGGTGGTATGTCCTGCAGTGCTTACTCTCCACAGTGTGCCCTAGCTGTGCCTCTACATAGCCTCCTGGCACTGTGGGAATATTGGATGTCCCATGCTCTATAGACCTGGGTTCTAGGTCCCAGGTTTTATGTCCCAGCTCCTTATAGCCAAGAGGCTTCACATCAAGGCCTTTGCAAATCCCACAGATGAACAGAAGCACCGCCAGCTTTTTTGCCACCGTAGGCGGTGGAAGGTCCCGCCCCCGAAATGCCGATGACGACCGGGGAGGCCGAAGATGCGGTCGCCGCCCCCCAAATGTTAGCGCCCTAGGCAACCACCTAGGTCGCCTAATGGGTTGCGCCGGCCCTGCAGATGAATAATTCACATTAAAGAGGAGGGGAATTTCATTGTGAAAACTGACATTAATACACTGCTAAGGCTGAGAAACAGTGAACTCAGAAAATGCAGACTTCAAGAAGACTTGAGCACATGCTTAAATTTAATGTGTTTACGTGCTTTCCTGGATAGGAATGCTTTCTGGGATCTGAGTGTCAAGACATTGTCTCTCTTGCACCCAGCTGTCCAAGGTACCCAACCACTTTCTTTCTGTCCCACAAGAAGTCTTTTCAAAGCTCTCCTTAGGGGCCAGGCCAAGAACCATCCTCCTTCCACAAAGGGCCCTTCCCAACACCTCACAGGAAATTCAGGCAGTGACTCCTTCCTCAATGGGTCAAGGAAGGAATTTACTTTATCCTCAGATTTTATGAGTGTGTAAGGACTGCATTGTAGAGGAAGAGTGGTCTAGGTGTTTGGACCCTAGCCTAGCAAGGGTTTAAGTCCTTGCTCCCTCACAGACTTCCTGTGTGGTCATAAGCAACTCTCTTAGTGCCTCAGTTCTTCTTCTGTAAAGTGATATTTCCCTACTCCACAGGAGTGTTCTGAGGATAACTACATTAAAGACTGGGAGGTGCTCAGACACTATGGTAATGGGGTTCATAAGTATCAGATAGATTTTGTGTTTAGGTCTATAATATAATACTAACAAGAGAGAAAATAATATGTATTTGTAATAAATGTCTGAATAACTTCACGGTAAACTCTTGCGCTGCTGTATCTCTGTATGATTATGGACCAGATTGTGAAACTCTTATTCTCATTAGGGAGCAGTTACTTGCATGAGTAGTCCCAGTGACTTCAATGGCACTGCTCTTGAGAGTAATTGCTCACAGTGCAATGAGCAATTTGGCCTTACATTTGTAACTGGAAAGAAATAATACAAATATTAAATTTGAAATAAAGGACACTTAAAATGATGCAGCATAAATTACTTTTAGTGTGTTTAATGATTCACTGAATTATAGGACAAAAGCAGATGTTACAAAATTAAAATATCAGATTGTGTTACATATGGAAAGTGGATATTGGCATAAAAGGCCACATTTTTGAAAGGATGGCCTCCTTTTTTATGATCACAGTTTGCATTAGGGGCCATTATAAACAGCCCATTTTCCTTTCACCGTGAAGCATTTAGTGCTGTATTATGAAGCTGGAGGTATAAGCCCATAGAGTGTATTAGAAAGAATATAAATAGCAAAGTGAAGAATAAACCCGAAGTTAAATTCAGCTCTGATGTAACTCCATTTTACAAGAGGGCTGGATTTGGCTGAATGGACTAAGTCAACGGGAGCAGGAGCAGGTTTAAAGAAACTAAAACAGTTTAGAAAATTACACCTTTTTACAGTGTTATAACTTAGCTGTACAGTATGCATTATGCTTAGGCTAGTAAAATATTTCTTGGAAATACAGATTCTAATCCCAGCAGTGCTGATCAACTGCATAACCTTCTCCGACAGTTAAAATGAGTTTTATACTGATTACTAATTAAGGCCCAGTCCTATAACAGCTTATGCATGTACTTAGTTTTACAGGTGTGAATAGTCCATCTGATTTCAATGGGAATATACACACATGTAATATTGAGCAGGTGCATTCAGAACTGGGGCTCAATATTTTTTATATTCGTTTATTTTGTTTGTATGGTACACCCTGGAGACAGCAGCTCTGGAAATGTCCATTAATGTCCATTAATTAAGACAGTCAGGAAACAGATTTTAAAAGACTCTAAAAAGAACTGTAGCACAACACAGAACAATTCATACTGCCCGTAGTTCTGGTAGAAGATCATTGTAAGGATACCTGGTGAGTCTGAGTTAATTTCTCATTTTGTGATAAAACATTAATCTGTGCTTCTAGTTGCTCTGTCTTGAGTCTAAAGAACCCATGGCACTTTTTGTGAAAGTAGGCTTTACCTTCATGTTCTTGGTAACCCCTCCCCGCTTAAAACAGTATCCTAGTGTGCTGTGTGCTTAGGGTCTGTCTTCCACCCTCAGAGGTGGCGTTTCTGGGTGCTGTATATTTCAGTTTGTGAAGCACTTTGTAATCCTCAAGAACAAAAGGTGTTGCGTTCAACTGAACTATTTCTGTAATTCTGTGGTTCTGAATCTGTAGAGAGGAAGTTTGATAGAAGCATATTTACAGTCTTCTATTCTGTCCATATGGTCATCACATGAAGTAAACTTAATATTAATATTGGTACAAAGAAGAAAGAGAATCATAGGACTTGCAAACTCTTGTATAGGTGTCCTCTGTGACTCCTCAGCACATGCACACTTCACAAAAGATGAGTGGGATGCTTAATTTTTCTAGATGTAGGAATAAAATAAAATCCAGTTTATGAGCAAATAACTTCTCCAGTTTACAGAACTGTATGGATTATTGACACAAATTTCACTACAAGTGTATTGCTTCTCTTACTAACTTCACAGGGGAATTACAAATTGTCCAGTAATTCAACACCATCTCCCCAAAAAGATTGCCAATACATTTTAGTAAGATAGCTTCATATTTTATCATTAAATTCTTAAAGGGGAAACTGCAGCAGCGCTGAGATTTTCAAAAGTGCCTAATGGAGTGAGGTGTCAATTTACATATTGGGTGCTTCACTCCCTCACCTACCTCTGCAAATTCCAGCTTTCAAATATTAGTAACAATGCATCAGTATAAATGCACTACAACATATTCAGTGGAGTGATAGCTGCAATCCTCTTATTCTTCACCGGTAAAGGATGAAGTAGGGAGCTGAAATGAGAACTTAGCAGTTTGCTCATTGCTAATGGACGAGCATGCCACTGATGCCATATCTACACTACCACTTTTGTTGATATAAATTATATTGCTCAGGAGTGTGAAAAAAACACACCTGAATGACATAAGTTACACCAACACAAGTGCCGATGTGGACAGCACTATGTCGTCAGGAGAGCTTCTCTCACCGACATAGCTACCGGTGGCCATGGAGGTGCTTTTATTATATTGACAGGAGAGCTCTCTCCCGTCGGCATAGAGCAGCTACACAAGTGATCTTACAGCGGCGCAGCTGCATTGGCACAGCTGTGCTGCTGTAAGCTCGCTAGTGTAGACATTGGCCTCAGGAATGTAAGGAAGTGTAAAATGTCAGCCATCTTTCAAAGTAAGCTTCTCCTGGCAGTAGAAAACTATGAATGTGAAGTCTGTAGGCTGCTGTGTAACTGGGTGGGTGTCAATGCATGCATTTAATAGAAGGTAAAAGTTAGGGCTTGTTTACACATACAGTTCTGCTGGTGAAGGCGCTCTATGCTGATGGGAGAGAGCTCTACCGTCAGCATAATAAAACCACCTCCGCAAGAGGTGGTAGCTATGTCGGCAAGAGAAGCTGTTACACCGACCTAGCACTGTCCACACCTGCACTTATGTCAGTGTAATTTATGTTGCTCGGCAGGGGGGGGCGTGGTTTATTCATACTCCAGAGCAACATAAATTATGCTTACATAAACTGTACTGTAGTGTAGACATGGCCTTATTCCTTAATCCACTAATGTTTTCATTAACTGTCAGTACTTTATTTAGAAATGCTTTATATTTGACTATAGATGGAAGTCACCCCAGCTTATTCTGCAAAAAGGGCCACAAAGTGAGCTTTTATACAACAACATTTTCTGTGCATTAGAATTTATGAAATTTGGGGTCAGAGTAAATTATATTCTGTGCTATAGTATGAGATATGGGGATACAAGAAACAAAACCGTCCATCCTAATGGCCCATTGTTATAATTAAAACTGAGTTTGAGGACAATTGCTCCTGAATCTAATAACAACGTTCTCCAGTTCTCAGTGTAGATGGTACATTTAATGTCCTGCTAGTGAAGGCAGGGGGCTGGACTCGATGACCTTTCGAGGTCCCTTCCAGTTCTATGAGATAGGTATTTTAAAAAAATGTGTTCCATAAGCCGTGGTATGACATCCAAGGGTTAGCCTGGTTACAAAAATATGGTTAGGGTCTTGTTTATACTTCAAACGGGAGCCATGCTGTGACTAGGTTTGCTGAATTGACTATAATGGCCATTAAGATGACTAATGTGTCTGCACTGTCTAACTGTTTTTTGAACACAATGACAGCCTGCCATGCTAGTGACATATTTTGTGTCCATGGCTAATGTGATTAAAGTCTGTTACAACCATAATCAGAAACCATTGCTACAACCTATCTGGGTGGGATTATATATCATGGTGTAACATTATCTCCCTGGGTTAGCAGGAATTAAACTCATGATCCCTGGATCTAAAAATCATGAGCCTCTACTGGCTGAGCTAAAAGAGCCAGTTCTGTTAACTGCCTGTGACAAACAGGCTGATCAATCTCTAGGCACAACTCCACTGAAGACAATGGAAGTGCAGGTCGGAATTTGATCCATACCATGGAAGCCTAAGTGGTTCTACTTTTGATCTTTAGGGTTTTTGGATGTGTCTACACACATAAAAGCCCAACTTAAACTAAACATTGTTTTCAATTTTTATAACAGATTCCTCTCTCAAATGGAAAGAGGAAATAAAAACTAAGAAATAAAGGAAATCGTTCACTAGTTTCTAATTCTCTGAATACATTTTGACACTGCATACAGTCTTCTTAGTTTCAAAATTACCCACTAGTTGCCTGAGTAGCAGTAGTAGCAGCAGCACTCACAAACAGTTTACCCTCTTTTCACTAGGTTTTTTGGAGTATATGATGGGTTCCATGGGGTGCAATCTGGAATATTGCTGAACCCTCTGTCCCAACAGTCTGGGCTTCTGGGCTCCCTCTCATACTATGGTGCTGTGACGAACTGCAACCCCCTCCAGATACTGCACTTACACAGCCATCCACAGACAGGGACACACCTAGCTCAGTTACATGAATGCTTTTGCCCGCCACTCATGAACCAACAATAGAGAGGCTCCAGCCAATACCCCATCGGTCCCCAGCCTAGGACTCCAGAGCTGTACTGTCTTGCCCTGGTCAGAAGCCTGACCAGAGTAAGTTCATTACCCAGTCTGCACCTCCCTCAATGTGGAAAGGACGTGCACCAGCTCTTGTTCCTGAGTAGATTTCCCATGCACTTCAAGTAAAACCCACTGTTTTAGGTAAAATATAAAACAGATCTATTAACTACAGAAAAGTAGATTTAAAGTGATTATAAGTAGTAAGCATACAGATCCAAGTTGGTTACCTAAGAAATAAAAAATAAAATTCCAATCTGCGTTCTATAAACTACACAGGATTTAAAGCAGTGTCTCACCCTGATGCCATAATTCTTTAATACACAAGCTGGGATTCTTCTTTCCAGCCTGGGACCACCTCCTCAGTTCTCCAGACATGTTTCCAGGTGTTGAGCTGGGGGCGGGAGTGAGGACAGATGATGATGTCACTTCCCCTCCTCTATATGTTTCTCCAGCTTGCTGGAAAGATCTTTTGTTATGACTTTAGTTAAGTAGCCTCCATTGTTTAAGTGCTGTCTCTGAGAGGTCTCCATACTGTTTTTGGAGTGCATATTCTCCTTAATGGGTCATCATCAGTGTCTGGCTGTCCCACTGTTGTACCTGAAAGGCTGATTGTGAGTGTTTCTAACCTTACAACATATTTCAGTAACACACATAACTTTACATATGACAGCACATATAATCCAAAAGGATACTAATGTTCAACAGATCAAGACTTTCAAAATGATACCTCAGGAATACTTTGTACAAAATATATCATAATCATATCACCATGATAAATATGGGGGTGCCAGTAGGGATGTAAATAGGGTTAAAAATAGTAACTGTTTAACCTATTAAAATTCTATTGGTTAAACCAGGGGTCGGCAACCTGCGGCTCTTTGGCTGCCCCCTTGCGGGGAGCTGTTTTTTGAGGGGGTCCGAGGTGCAGGCTCTGGCCGGGAGGCACCTACCACAGGTGGCTCCGGGCTGGCGGCACAACAAGGGTCTGACTCCACACCACTCCCGGAAGCAGCTGGCTGCTGGCACATCTCTGTGTGCCCCTTGGGGGGAGGGAGACAGTGGGTCTCCATGCGCTGCCTGTGCCCACAAGCACCACTCCCACAGCTCCCATTGGCCAGGAACCGCCTGTGGTAAGCGCTTCCTGGCCAGAGCCTACACCTCGCAACCCCTCCCATACCCCAACCCCCTACCCCAGCCCAGAGCCCCCTCCTGCTTATATTCAAATTCAAACGGCAGAAGTCGAATTAAAAGTATTGGTGAGTAGTAACAACTTTAATATGTTCAATTATTATTAGCGGATAAATTCTAACTCTACAATTAACTTTGTGTGTGATGTGGCTCTCGAAATATTTTGGTCAAAGACAAAAACAAAAAAATGGCTCTTCTTCTTTGAAAGGTTGCCAATCCCTGGGTTAAACGGTTAACCATTAAGGATTTCTGCTGGCCCTGTGCCTGGGACTTCACTGCTGGTCTGGGATCCTGGATGCCAGCTCCACGCCTGGGGTCCTGGTTGCTGGCCCTGCGCCCGGGACTCTGCTACCAGCCTGGGATCCTGGCTACTGGCGCTGCACCCGGAGTCCTGGCTGCCGTCCCTGTGCCTGGGACCCCAGTGCCCGTCCAGGGATCCTGGCTGCAGGCTTGCACCCCAGGTCCCAGCTGCCACGCCCGGGACTCTGCTGCTGGCCCAGGATCCTGGCTGCCAGCCCACGCCCGGGGTCCCGGCTGAGTCCTGGGTACAGGGTGGCAGCGGAGTTTACTCATTAACGGAAACCGATAAGACTGATGCTTATCACGTAACCAGTTAAACTTTTACATCCCTAGGTGCCAGGATGTTGCTTTGGGATACAGAGTATCACAGTGTATAAATAACAATTGTGTTGATGAGTAAAAAGCAAATGGCAACCACACAATTGCAGTCAGTACTTAGGTATTGACTGAAGTTGGTTGAAAGTTTTCCAACACAATAGGGCAGGAGCGGGTGACCACCCCGCTACAACTTCATTTTGATTAAATGAAAATGTTTAGATAAAGTAGGAATGTTTAATTTTGACCATGGTTTTAAGTTTTGTTATAATTTAACACAAGTCTAAATGAAATGTTCCAACCTTATCTAAACAAAATCATCTGAACTTATGAAAATAAAAAGTTTCAAGACACTTCAAAACTTTTTTTCACAGCAAATATAAATATTTTGACTTTTTGTTCCAATTTGAAATGAAAACAAGTTTTGAAATGCTGAAATTTCTCATTATATTAAAATTACGTTTTCAAACCAGTTCTAGTTCTGACAGTGAAAAAGCTTTCCAGCCTAAAAGCGGGCACTTACTGCTATTAAGGTACTTAAGAACATAAGAATGGTCATACTGCGTCAGACCAATGGTCCATCGAGCCCAGTATCTTGTCTTCTGACAGTGGCCAATGCTGGGTGCTTCACATGGAATGAACAGAATAGGGCAATCAAGTGATCCATCTCCTGTCATCCATTCCCAGCTTCTGGCAATCAGAGGCTTGGGACACCCAGAGCATGGGTTTGCATCCCTAACCATCTTGGCTAGTAGCCATTGATAGAACTATCCTCCACGAACTTATCTAATTCTTTTTTGAACACAGCTCTAGTTCCGGTCTTCACAAGATCCCCAGGCCATGAGTTCCACAGGTTGACTATGTGTTGTTTGAAGAAGTACTTCCTTTTGTTTGTTTTAAACATTCTGCCTATTCATTTCATTGGGTGACCCCTGGTTCTTGAGTTATGTGAAGGAGTAAATAACCTTCCTTATTCACTTCATCCACACTATTCGTGATTTTGTAGACCTCTGTCATATTCCCCCTTAAGTCATCTCTTTTCCAAGTTGAAAAGTCCCAGTCTTTTAAATTTCTCCTCATATGGAAGCTGTTCCATACCCTTGTTCACTTTTTTGCCCTTCTCTGTACCTTTTCCAATTCTAATATATCTTTTTTGAGATGGAGTGACCAGAACTTCACACAGTATTCGAGGTGTGGCGGTACCATGGATTTATATAGTGGTATTATGATATTATCTATCCCTTTTTTAATGGTTCCTAACATTCTGTTAGATTTTTGACTGCCACTGCATAGTGAGCAGATGTTTTCAGAGAACTATCCATAATGACTCCATGATCTCTTTCTTGTGTGGTAACAGCTCATGTAGACCCTATCATTTTGTATGTATAGTTGGAATTATGTTTTCCAATGTGTACTACTTTGCATTTATCAACATTGAATTTCATTTGCCATTTTGTTGCCCAGTCACTCTGTTTTGTGAGATCTCCTTGTAATTCTTTGCAGTCAGCTTTGGACTTAACTATCTTGAGTAATTTTGTATTATCTGCAAATTTTGTCACTATTTACCCCTTTTTCCAGATCATTTATGAATATGTTGAATAGCACTGGTCCAGTACAGATTCCTGTTTACCTCTCTTCATTCTGAAAATGGACCATTTATTTCTACCCTTGTTTCCTGTCTTTTTACCAGTTACTGATCCATGAGAGGACCTTCCGTCTTATCCCATGACTGCTTAGTTTACTTAACAGTCTTTGGTGAGAGACCTTGTCAAAGGCTTTCTGAAAGTCCAAGTACACTATATCCACTGGATCATCCTTGTCCACATGTTTGTTGACCCCTCAAAGAATTCTAGTAGATTGGCGAGGCTTGATTTCCCTTTACAAAAGCCATGTTGACTCTTCCCCAACAAATCATATTCACCTATGTGTCTGATAATTCTGTTCTTTATTATAGTTTAAACCAATTTGCCTGGTACTGAAGGTAGGCTTACCAGCCTGTAATTGCCAGGATTGCCTATGGAACCTTTTTTTTTTTTTTTTTTTTTTTTTAAATGTCACATTACCTATCCTCCAGTCATCTGGTACAGAAGCTGATTAACAGAGTAGAACACAAAGGTTTCTACTGAGAGTCGTGACCTAAATCCCTTCTTCCACAGTCCTCAAATGCTGAAACAAAAGATAAATTAACAAAGACAAAGGTATATTATTTCTTTCATCTGAACAGCAGCCCTTCTTGTAGGAGCTCTGATTTATCTGTGACTTCCCCATCTCCTACCCAGAGAATAGAGAGGTACATCTCTTTAGGAAAATGTATAGGGTAACAAGGCCTGTGTCAAGCAAATACAGTATCATATAACTATGCTTGTTTGCATACATTCCTGCTGTAGGTAAAGGAGCAAAGACTTTTATTGTTTCCCCAATACCAGCTTTGTGTGGAGTGCTTGGGTTCCAGTTAGGTTTTCCTCAAAGAACTGGTACAGTCCATTAAACATGGTTTAAAAAAGCATACAGTCAAAAAGTTGTCAGAAGGGTGCTTATTTTAGAAATGTCTTAACAGCTGTTTATTCAGACTATACACTGTGAATGGGCTGAGTCTGTCCCTATCCCATCTGAACAGAACACACAGAATCTGAGCAAGTATCCAAACTCACGCCTCTTTCTTGTGGTTAGGCTCTATTGGTAACCCAGAAACAAAAACACAACCTAAACCTCAGCCTAAGGCCTCATCTACACTAGGAGGTTATGTCGAATTTAGCAGCGTTAAATTGAATTAACCCTGCACCCGTTCACACAACGAAGCTATTTAGTTCGACAGAGAGGTCTCTTAAATTCGATTTCTGTACTCCTCCCCAACGAGGGGAGTAGCGCTAAATTCGACATGGCCATGTCAAATTAGGGTAGGTGTGGATGGAAATCGACGCTAATAGCTCCAGGAGCTACCCCACAGTGCACCACTCTGTTGACGCTCTGGACAGCAGTCCTAGCTCGGATGCTCTGACCAGCCACACAGGAAAAGCCCCGGGAAAATTTGAATTCCTTTTCCTGTCTGGGCAGTTTGAATCTCATTTCCTGTTTGGACATCGTGGTGAGCTCAGCAGCATTGGCAACGATGCAGAGTTCTCCAGCAGAGGTGACCATGCAATCTCAGAATAGAAAGAGGGCCCCAGCATAGACTGATTGGGAAGTCTTGGATCTGATCGCTGTGTGGGGTGATGAGTCCGTGCTTTCGGAGCTGCGATCGAAAAGACGGAATGCAAAGATCTACGAGAAGATCTCAAAAACCATGACAGAGAGAGGATACAGCCGGGATGCAATGCAGTGCCGTGTGAAAATCAAGGAGCTGAGACAAGCGTACCAGAAGACAAAAGAGTCAAACGGACACTCCGGATCCCAGCCCCAGACATGCCATTTCTATGAGGCACTGCATTCCATTCTAGGTGCGGCTGCCACCACTACCCTACCACTGACCGTGGACTCTGAGGATGGGATATTGTCGACAGCCGCTTCCTCGGAGATGTTAGCAGACGGGGAAGATGAGAAAGGTGAGGAGGAGGACGAGGCAGTCGACAGCGCTTACAATGCTGATTTCCCAGACAGCCAGGATCTCTTCATCACCCACACAGAGATCCCCTACCAACCGTCCCCAGGCGTTAACCCAGACCCTGAATCAGGGGAAGGATCAGTCAGTAAGTGTTTTAAACATGTAAACATTTATTTTGAACAGAACAGGAATATTAACAATGGGTTTTTCATGATTTGTTTGCCCTAGGCGCTTAACGTTTTAGTCCTTGGCAGTGCAACTACTGCAAAAGAATCTAACAATGTCCGGTTTATCATGATTAGTTTGCCCTAGGCGCTCTACTTTTTAGTCCTTGCCAGTGCAGCTACTGGAAAAGAACGTCTATATGTCCGGGGATAGAGCTGAAATCCTCATGGGACATCTCCACGAAGCTCTCCTGGAGGTAATTGGAAAGCCTTTGCATGAGGTTCCTGGGGAGAGTGGCCTTATTGTGTCCTCCGTGGTAGGAAACTTTTCCTCGCCAGGCTATCATCAAGTACTCTGGGATCATTGCCTTGCAGAGCTTGGCGGCATACGGCCCTGGTTTTTGCTGGCTTTCACGCAGCATGCGTTCTTTCTCGGTCTCAGAAATTCTCAGCAGAGTGATGTCGCTCATGGTGACCTGCTTAGAATTAGGGGAATGTTACTATTGGGACTGCTTGCCTGTTCCTTTACAGAACTGTCACCAGCAGTTTACAGCCACGCGGTGGAGGCGGGAGAGGGGCAGCATACAGGGATCTTTCCTGGGGACAGCCGCGAGGGGGTGGGACAGGGGCCGAGTTCATGCTTGCCGGATTGCCAGCAGCAGGAACTGGCCAACGATAGGAGCATTGCTTTGAACGTGAAAGGAGGGCACTGCTATAATTTAAGTTTTAAGCAACCAAAAGTCTACGGCTTACCATGTCAGCCTGCTACCCGAATTCTGCTGTCCTGCCCCGCTTGTCTGATCTCCACTGCAAGACCCCAGGCACTGAATGCGAAGGCCGAAAATTCGACTTTGTCCTGAGTATGCATGTGATAGGTGCTGTGCATGGTCTTGTTCACAGAGAAAGACTATGTTCTTTGTTCACAAAAAAATGTATCTTTCTGAGGAATTCACTCCCTTTTTCCCATCCCACAGCTGCGAATGTCTCCCGACCTACCCTGGCAGTGGAGAAAGAAAAGGACACGGGACGACATGTTCTCAGAACTTATGGGCTGCTCCCGAGCTGATGCGGCCCAGCAGACCCAGTGAAGGGAGAACATGTCGCAATACCAGCGAGCACACAGCGAACGGGAGGAGAGGTGGTGGCAGGAAGACCAGCAGGCGACTCAAACGCTGCTTGGACTAATGAGGGAGCAAACGGACACGCTCCGGTGCCTTGTGGATGTTCTGCAGGACCGGAGGCAGGAAGACAGAGTCCCGCTACATTCTCTCTCTAACCGCCCTCCCCCGCCACAAAGTCCCATACCCCCCCTCACCCAAAGTCCCAAGAAGGAGGGACGGTAGGGGCCGTGAAAACTGTCACTCCACCCCTGCAGACAGCTCAAGTACCAGAAGGCTCTCATTCCCCAAAATTTAATAAGTCCTTTCCTTCCCGCCTCACCCAAGCCCCCATCCCAGTTTCATCCCCTAACTGTGTAGTTGCTAATAAAAGATACGTTTCTGTTAATTACTGTTTCCATCATGTTCTTTTAGGGGAGAGTGTGTTTGAAGGGGGAGAAGGGGATTGGAAATTGGAGAGGACAGTCACCTTTACCAGGGTACAGACACGGGGGCAGGTTCAGCAGAAGGTCACACACACATTGCAGTCACTAGGCACCCTGGTCAGTCTGGGAGGTGGTTTTCATGTTCTGTGTGTGCGGGGGGCATGTGACTTTGTGGCAGGGGAGGGCGGATAGAGATCTTATGCAGCGGTCCTTATTCTGGATCACAGAGCCACACAGCAGGGGATCTGTATCCGTCCTCCCCCACCACAAAGTCACATAGCCCCCACACACAGAGTCCCGAAAAGGAGGGGTGTCAGGCTCCATTGAAACAACCAGTCCACCACTGCGGACCACTCTAGGAGCAGGAGCCTGTCATTCCTCGAGTTTAGAAGCGTCCTTTGCATCACTACACCTGCTCCCCACCACAGTCTGCGTCCCAGTTTCAACACTTTACTGCGAAATCCATAATAAAGAAAATGGTGTTCATTAACAAAGTTCCATTTATTTTATTTTTAAACGTGTGTTGGAAGGGGGGGGGACGGGGTGAACGGGGTATGTAGCTGAAGAGGATAGTCAACAGTAAGTGGGTAAAGAAACGGGGGCAGGTTCAGCTTCTCTTTAAATGAACTTAATCGTCACAGGTTACCCTGCTCACTGAGGAACCTAGCTTTCAAAGCCTCCCGGATGCACAGCGTGTCCCACTGGGCTCTTCTAATCGCACGGCTGTCTGGCTGGGCGTAATCAGCAGCCAGGCTATTCGCCTCAACCTCCCACCCCGCCATAAAGGTCTCCCCCTTGGTCTCATAGAGATTGTGGAGCACACAGCAAGCTGCAATAACAATGGGTATATTGGTTTTGCTGAGATCAGAGCGAGTCAGTAAGCTTCTCCATCTTCCCTTGAGACGTCCAAAAGCACACTCCACCACCATTCTGCACTTGCTCAGACGGTAGTTGAAGAGTTCTTTTTCAGTGTCCAGGGCGCCTGTATAGGGCTTCATGAGTCAGGGCATTAGCGGGTAGGCTGGGTCCCCGAGGATCACTGTAGGCATCTCCACATCCCCAACAGTTATTTTCTGGTCCTGCAGCCATCTAAACAGACCAGAGTTCCTGAAAACATGAGCGTCATGAACCTTGCCCGGCCATCCTACGTTGATGTTTGTAAAACGTCCCCTATGGTCCACCAGTGCTTGCAGCACCATTGAAAAGTAGCCCTTTTGGTTAATGTACTGGCTGGCCTGGTGGTCCGGTCCCAGGATAGGGATGTGAGTTCCATCTATAGCCCCACCGCAGTTTGGGAATCCCATCGCGGCGAAGCCATCTATGATCACCTGCACGTTTCCCAGGGTCACTATCTTTGAGAGCAGTAGCTCAACGATTGCGTTGGCTACTTGCATCACAGCAACCCCCACGGTAGATTTGCCGACGCCAAAGTGATTCGCGACTGACCGGTAGCTGTCTGGCGTTGCAAGCTTCCAGAGGGCTATGGCCACTCGCTTCTGGACAGTCAGGGCTGCTCGCATCCGGGTGTCCTTGCGCTTCAGGGCAAGGGACAGCAACTCACAAAGTTCCAGGAAAGTTCCCTTCCGCATACGAAAGTTTCGCAGCCACTGTGATTCATCCCAGACCTGCAGCACTATGCGGTCCCACCAGTCTGTGCTTGTTTCCCAGGCCCAGAATCGCCGTTCCACAGCATCAACATGACCCATTGCCACCATGAAGTTCACGGCGCGGGGTCCCGTGTTTTGTGAGAGGTCTGTGCCACTCTCAGACTTCATGTCCTCACCGCGCTGCCGTAGCCTCCTCGCCTGATTTCTCAGCATCTGCCTCTGGAAAAGGTGGATGATAAGGTGCGAGGTGTTGACGACGGCCATAACTGCACCGATGGTCGCAGCGGGCTCCATGCTCGCAGTGCTGTGGCGTCCGCGCTGTCACTCACCAGAAAAGTGCGCGAACTGATTGCCCGCCGGTGCTTTCAGGGAGGGAGGGCGGGAGTGACGGTTGGATGACGACAGTTACCCAAAACCACCCTCGACACATTTTTTTCCCCAGCAGGCATTGGGGGCTCGACCCAGAATTCCAATAGGCAGCGGGGACTGCGGGAACTGTGGGATAGCTGCCCACAGTGCACTGCTTCCAATGTCGACGCTTGCCCCATTAGTGTGGACTCACAAAGTCGAATTACTGTCCTTAGTGTGGATACACACGTTCGACTTTGTAATATCGATTCCACATATTTGATTTAAGTACAATCGAACTACTCTCGTAGTGTAGACATACCCTAAGTTGCTGCTACCTCCCTGGCTTTGGTTGTCCCTAGGGTTTCCCTCCAGGACTTGCCCAACATCTCTTTCTCCATCCTTATAATTAGAATGGAGTTACAGAGCTACAACTGCTACAAGGAGCTAGCAGAACTTCATCAGCAATTTTGCAGGATTTTAAATGCCTACTAACAGGGTGAGTCAACAGAGGAGCTTTGCTACCCTGATGGATGCAGCTGTACAATGAAGGGGATATGCCATCACTCAGTCAACTCCAGTGGTTAGGGTGCTATCCTTGGACTTGGGAGATGCAGGATCAACTTCCTGCTCTGTCATAGGCTTCCTGTGTGACCTTGGGCAAGTCACTTAGCCTCTCTGTGTCTGGGTTCCCCGTTTGTAAAATGGGGATAACACTTTCCTACTTCACATGAGTTTTGAGGATAAATAATTGTGGGGCACTCAGATACGACAGTGACCGAGGCAAGATTAACCCTTTAGATAGGGTGTGGACACGTGTAGACGTTTAATGCTGCTGTCTGACTAGAGCTATGAACTCACATTTGGAGTGTAATTAACACTGTACTGGATCATTTAATTAAAAAAAAACAGTGCAATGTTAGGATGGTTGAAAAATGGCAAGTAAGAGTCTTCATTGTACATAGAATTATCTCCCCAAAAGTCTCCATTCATGGTTGTTGACTTTCTCCCCTTCTGCATCACCCAGTTATTATTTGTATTACTGTAGCATGTAGGAGCCCTAGTCATGAACCAGGACCCCAGTGTGCTAGGTGCTGTACAAACAAACACAAAACAAAAAGAGGGCCCCTGCCAAAAAGAGCAGGGATACTAATAATCTAAGAATAAGACAAGAGACAACAGATGGACACAGACAGACCAATGGGGGAGTACAAGAAAACAATGAGACAACATTGATCAGCATGATAGGTCAGTCTCAGCACACTAGGAGCCTAACCCTTGTCCATTTTTGTGTGTGGGCATCACAGACAAAGAGAGCTTTAAAGGAGAGTTTTGAAGGAGGAGAAGGTAGATTTGTGGATGTTTACAGGGAGCTCATCCCAAGCATGACGGGGGCATGGGAGAAAGCACAAAGGTGCTTGTTTGAAAGTTTAACAAACGGGATGGAGGCTTGTGTTGACATCTCAATAATGAATGAGAGATGATAGGTAGGGTGGGAATAGGCCATCAATGGCCTTGAAAGTGAAGACATGTAGCTTGTGTTTGATGCAATAGACAAGCAGGAGCTAGTGGAGCAATGTTTGTTTTTTAAAGATGGGAGACACTAAAGCATGCTTGTATTGTGAGGGAAAAGAGTGAGAAGTTAAGGAGAAGAGTAAGAGAGATGAGAGTAGGTGTGAGGGCGATCAGGAGTTAGGATGGGGTCACTGGCACAGGTGGAGAGGTTAGAGGAGAAGAGCAGATGAGAAATATGTGCATCTGCTGCAGGGGAAAAGGAGGAGAGACTTGTAGGTGGAGAAGGGAAGGCATGAGGAAGGTCATATCATATTTTCAGCTGTCTTTTGGAAGACAATTGGTGAGATCCTGTGCTGAGATAGAAGTGGATGGAAGAGATAGGGAGGGTTTGGGGAGTGAATCAGAAGGGACAAAAAGATGGTTGGGATTGAGAATATGAGATTCTATTAAATTGGAAAAGTAGAGCTGTTTAGCTAGAAAGATGGCAGAATTGAAGGAGAGAACAAGTTTGTAGTGGGGGAAGTCAGCCTGATCATAGAAAGCTGGTTTTGGGAGTGAACCAGGACTGGGAGTTGGCAGTGCAGAACTTTTCGTGGAGGGAACATGATAGAAAGGACTGGAGAACACTTGTGTATCCTATCTTTAGGCAATTCTTTTCAGCTTAGCTAACTTCAGTTTATCTGGTATATGATACGGCTTCATCAGGGTCTTCTTTCTATACCTATTGATAACTTACTTATATTAATGGGAATACAAAATTTTTAATGACTTTGGAAAATATTATTTAATAATCTAGTCTCTGACAATGTCTCCTGTGGGTACCACATGGGGCAGAAGCTCTTCTACTTCCTGGAGGTGAAGAGAGAAAGGGGACCAGCCTGAGCTCCTCCCTACTGATCACCTCCAGGACCCAGCAGTCCATACTCCCTCAGATTCACATCCTTCTCCCACAATGAGGTAGCTCAAGTGGCAGTGATCTGTGCTAGAGTACTGCAGATTCAGGTTTCAAATACCACTGGTGAGGATGATAGGCGATTGTTAATGTTGCACCTAATTAATTTTTATCTTTAAACTAGGAAATTGCATACAAGAAACTAAGTCAAAAGAATGTTATTTAGGTTGCAAAGTCAAGAACTTGAAAGATAGGAAATGCCAGATCTTAGGTTGCCCATGAAACCTATGCATCGTGATAGTCTTAAATAATTATATAATCATATACTATTTTTTCAACAGGATGCCTGTGTTATTTAGTATTTTGGATGGATGCATAAGCAAAATTAAGGCTGTGTGGACAGCTGTAAAGCTGACTTTTCTTAACTTCTGAATACTTGACATTGTAAATAACATTATTTTAATACATGTGTAAGCAGAGTCTGTATGAGCTCTCCCCTGACATCTAGTGGTGAGCTGTGGAAAAAGACTTCAGAAGCTGATCTCGTTTGCATGGACACACCCACCCTGCCTAGGTGCTCAGCATGATGGGATTGCTTGCCCAAAATGATCACTTGTGGCTGGTGTTGGATCGCCAGTCTCCTTGTTATTGGGGCAGGAGTAATAAAGTGTTGTTATCCCTGTTGTGCGAACTGAAGGCAGCAGAACTGTACCTGGCATACCCCGATGGAGGGACTCACCCACAACTAAATGTCACTCGGTAGGCAGGGAACATGGGTTCCAAAACTCAATGAGTTGAGAAAGGGTGGGAAGTTTGTTTAAGAATTTCAAACAGTGTGTGAGTTTTTGTCTCTTCATGGTATAATAAAAGAGCTAATTTAGATTCAATTGAGAGTTTTATTACATACTGTGGAGTTGAAATCACTAATATCTAGGTTGAAATATTAGACCTACTTTAGGACAGTGTCTTTATTGCAAAAGACTGCCCAGTGTGCACCAGCAGTGAGGCTCCCCCACTAACACCTGAAATCACTGAGAGCTGTGTTAAGTGGGGGGCCCTGAAGACATCTTGGTAACTGGTCAGCTGGTGGAAAGATGCAGCAAGTGGCCAGCAGGGTGGCTGCTGGAGAGGGCCAGAGCAGAGCAGAGAGGCATGGCAATTGGCCATTGGGGGTGATGAGCGAGTGCCCGACCAGTGGAGCGTGTAAGATGCCTTCTTACCTCTCCCCTCCACACAGGGTGGGAGGTGAACTCTGTGTATGAACTTCTGAACCAGGGGTCGGCAACCTATGTCACGCGTGCCAAAGACGGCACGCGAGCCAATTTTTAATGGCACGCTGGAGCCTGCCGGGACTCCATCATGCCATTAAAAATCCTGCCCAGCCCGGCCCGCTCTCCTCTGCCCTCCTCTCCCCCCGTGGGGGGCAGGGAGCAGAAACATAGCTGTGAACACAGGGTGGGCAAATGACCCCACTCTCCCAGCACGGCAAGCCGCGGGGTCCGTGCTCCTGGGCCGGAGTGCAGCAAGCTGCCGGCCCCTCCCGCGCCTTCTCCGCTCCCCTGGAGCTCTGCCGCTGTGCACGCAGAGCTCTGGGGGCCGAGGCTGCGTGCTCCCGCAGGGCAGCTTATCAGGCTCTGCATGGAGCCTCATGGTAAGGGGGCCGGGGGGGCTGGATAAGGGGTGGGCGTGGGGGCAGTCGGGACAGGGTAGGTTGGATGGGGGGGTCTCTGGAGGGGGCAGTCAAGGAGCAGGGGAGGTTGGATGGGGCATGGGAGTCCTGGGGTCTGTCAGGGGGCAGGGGGTGGATAGGGGTCAGGGCAGTCAGGTGACAGGGAGCAAGGAGGGTCCTGGGGGGGCAGTTAGGGTGGGGGGTCTCTGGAGGGGGTGGTCAGGGGACAAGGAGCTGGAGGGTTGGGAGTTTTTAGGGAGACAGTCACCCAGCCCTCTCCCCTGAGCCCTGACCCCCCACACACACACCCTGCCCTCTGCCCTGAGCCCCGCACACACCCCAGACCCCTGCCCTGAGCCCTGTACCTCCCTCATAAACATCCAACCCTCTGCTTGACTCCTTCATCCCACACCCACAACCCTAGCCCTGACTCTGGCACCCCCACACATCCCCAGCTCCCCCCACACCCCATGCACCCGCCACATCCCCACCCCCACCCGGAGCACCAAATGGGAGCTCCTGCACCCCGCCCCCCACATTCCCATCTGCACCCCTCACATCAAATGGGAGCTGCCAGGTAAGTGCCCCACACCCAAACCTCCTGCCCCAACCCTGAGCCCCCTCCCTCATTTTAGCTCCTGGCCCAGCCCTTCACCCCCAGCCCTGTGCTCAGTGCACTGCCACCCTCAGCTCAGTGCAGAGAGAGGAAGAGAATGGCCAGAACCAGGGAGAAGGTAGGTACCCACTGTATGTGGGGAGGGCCAGGACCCCAGACTGGCAGCGGGCTGAGTGGATCTGGCAGCCAGGATCCCGGCTGGCAGGAGCTGGCGGATGGAACCCCTTAGCGGCAGTGAGCTGAGCCGCTCAGTCCACTGCCGGTCTGGGGTCCTGGCCGCTGGCCCCACACAGCCCGCTGCTGGTCTGGGGTTCTGGCTGCCGGACCCTTGCCAGCCGGGGTCCTGGCCACAGGCCTCGCTCAGCCTGCTGCCGGCCTAGGTGAACAGAACCCCAGACCAGCAGCTGGCTGAGCGGGCCGGTGGCGTAAGATCAACACTTTAATTTCATTTTAAATGAAGCTTCTTAAACATTTTGAAAACCTTGTTTATTTTACAATACAACACTAGTTTAGTTATATAATATATAGACTTATAGAGAGAGACCTTCTAAAAAACATTAAAATGTATTACCGGCACGCGAAACCTTAAATTAGAGTGAATAAATGAAGACTTGGCTCACCGCTTCTGAAAGATTGCTGACCCCTGCTCTGAACTCTGGGGCTGCACTGGCCAAGGATAGCAAATGTGGGTGGGGTACAGAGAAGGGATGGGCACATTAAAGGGACTTTTGGGTTGCTGGACTTAAGAACCTGAGGGGAAAAGGACACTGCCCAACTTACTTGGGGATGGGTCTTTTGCTCATGGTTTATGTTTATGAACCCTATTTGTGGTGTTTTCCCAAATTAACACTGAGTTACTTCCCTTCTTTTATTAAAAGTGTTTGCTACACTCAGACTATATGCTTGCGAGAGGTGAATGTTTGCCTCTTAGAGGCACCCAGGGGGTGGTATATAATTGTCACGGGGTGGAGGCTCGAGCCAGTTTTGTGTTGTATTGTTGAAAAGGAATCCCTAGATACTGAACCTAGCCCTTGTTGCCGCTGGCTCCACCTGGCAGGTTTACACATGCAGTAGCCATGTTGGTCCCAGGATATTAGCGAGACGAGGTGTGTGAAGTATTATCTTTTACTATCTTGTTTTTTTTAACATAGCTTTTAAAAATCTGATGTGCATATATATTTGAAGAAAAACATGTACATAGATTGTATCTAGCAGGTGGACAATAGTTTTACTGTGCTGAGCATATTTAAACCCAGACACTGGAAAGCATCTCTACTCAGGACAGCATTTAAGCATGTGCTTAACTTTAATCTTATTCTTCTGTCCCACTGAAGTCAATGGGACCACTTGTGTTTTAAGTTAGGCATGTGCTCAAGTACCTTGCTTAATCTGGGTCTGAATGCTGTCCTGAACAGTGATGAATTTAAGCACCAACTTAAGTGCTTTCCTCAATTGGGGCACTAATACTTTATTAACCTTATGGCCTGAAATCAATGGGAATTTTGCCAATGATTTCCATGGTGTCAAGCCTAACCCTTGAAAGAAGAAAGTTAGCAATAACACAGAACAAACATTCTACAAAAAACTATTTTAGTTTGTGCTTATGCTGCCTTGCACTAGAAAGGAAAATTCTACATATTTATGAGAAAAAACAAGAACATGAGTAGATTAGTTTTAATTCAAACTGTTCTAACTGAGGACTTCCAGATTTTAAACTCTTTACCTCATCTTACAACTGGAGGGTACTTTCAGTTGAATATTAGAATAATTGTTAAACACATTTTAAAGGCTTAAAGTGATGTCTGTCTTAATCTCTTGCAGCAGGGGTCACTGTAAACAAATATAAGAGAACCTGCCAGAATGGAATACATTTGCTAGAGCAGATATTACTGACTAAAGATAAGCTGCAGTGCCAAACGGTGTTAGTGTGGAAAAAAGCCCCAGCATTTTTATAAAGATAACTTTCCTAAAATCAGTGGTATAGACTTAGCTCATTCTTACAAGAATGGTGACCTAATTTCAAACTATTAATAGAAGTGAAGGAAGTTGGCTCTGTGATATGTACTCAGACACAGGAATTCTAATGCAGCGCATCAAAGGAACTGGATGACAGGTATGTTATTTTGTCTCATCCAAAACTTTCATTGCAAATATTTTAAAAAATTAAGCAGATCAAATGTTTACATATATCTAAAGTTACTTAAACTCACATAACCTCTGAGCATACTTATGTAGTGTGTTGAGACATAAAGGATGGCTTCAATGGAACTGCACTGATATAATTGAGAGGCCAAATAAAGGGATGGAAGGGCCAAATAAAGGGATCAGAGTCTCAACTAGTGTAAATTAGCATATTAAATTGTTTTACACTAGCTGCGGTTCTGTCCCAGAATTCCTAACATGAATGGTTGCAAATTACATTAATCAGTTAAACTAAAATAGGCTTGTCTTTGTCAGCAGGTATTTTCCTAACATTGAGTTCTTACACAGTTTCTACTGAAGTCTTTATGTGCACTAAACTCTCATTGAAGTCAGGCCCTGATCTTGCAAACACTTACCCACTTGATTCCCTCTAAACATCTGAGCAGTCCTAGTGAGTTCTATGGAACAGATCCTCAACTTGTGTAAAGCTGTAGCTCTCTTGAAGTGAATTTACACCAGCTCAGGATCTCGCTATGGAAATACTGATGTGCATAAAGTTAAGTGTGTACATAAGTGTCTGCAGGTTTGGAGCCCAAAACTAAACTATAAAGGTCAGGTGAGCTTTATGGAAAGAGAGCGCTGGTGTCGAGTACTCAGTTTAAATTAATTTCAGATGGTTAAACTCATATTTATTATTAATACTTAATATTAAAAATATGAATAATTCAAGTTTATTACACCTCAGTTATATTTAAGAAGTTACCATTCTTGGATTTGGCTGGCTGGTAGTTATGACCACAAGTTACAAATATTTATGATACAAAACAGAAGCCCTTTTACGGTAGTGGGAGCTTGCAAGGAGGTTTCAATGTAATATCCTTTTTGCCACATTGTTGTTGCTATGCCTATAGCAGACCAGCACCCATAAAATTTTCCACATGTGGTGGACTCCATAACATTTTGATCAAATGTTAATCAATAGATATAAATGAGAAAGGGACTGAAACATAGCAGAGATCACAGCGAAATATATATCATAATACTTTTAAGATAGGTCACTATCATATTGACAGTATTTCCAGTGTTAAAATGAAAATATTTATTGTCATAGGGAAGCACAATATAAGTCCTGGTCTGCATGCTGTGGAACAACATAAACTTGCTTGAAGACTTTAGAGCTAAACACTCTTCTCTACTTCTACAAGGAGAAAGGAGGGATTATTTATACGGTTTTCTATGCCCCCCACCATCATGGTATCTGACCATCTCACAAATATTAATTTATCCTGACAGCACTCCAGTGAGGTAAGGAAGTATGATTATCCCCATTTTACCGAGTGGGAAGTGAAGCACAGAATGAATAAGGGCCTAAACCAAACCCCCCTGAAGTCAATGAAAAGACTATCAGTGACTTTCAATGTGAGATAAGCCAGGAATTGAACCCCCGGCTTCCTGCAACTCCACCCTTTGACAGTGCCTTAATCCCAGGCTATTGTTTCTTTCATAAAGCAGTGGATCTTGTTGATTATGGATGGAGGAGGAGGACTGGTGGCGCTGTTCTTCGGCCCACACAAGGCCCTCTGTGCGTGCTGCTCCTCTTCTGGAGGTGGGATATGGTGGTAGCAGGGCACAGACATACTCCATGAAGTGTCCTCATTTTAGGGTTGGAGTTCTACAATGCAGCTAGAAGATGGGGCTCTGCTAGCTTCTGGATGTCCTGAGATCTACAGGGAAGTCCTGCACAGCTCATGGCATTTGCAGAGGACTTGAGTGAGAAGAAGAGGATTGGGTAAAGAAGGATAGCCCAGTGGTTCAGGTGCTAGCTGAAGAGCTGGATTCAATTCCCTACTCTCCCACAGGCTTCCTGTGTCATCTTGGACAAATCAGTTAGGCCTAGATTCACAAAAATATTTAGGCTCCTAACCTCCATTTAAATTAATTAGGGTTACCATCCATCCGGGTTTCCCCGGACATGTCCGGCTTTTTCAGTGTTAAATGGCCATCCGGGGGGGGATTTCTAATCAAGTAGAAATGTCCGGGATTTCCCCCTTCCCCTCATGCAGAGTGCGGCGCGGCTGATTGGACGCCTGGCCTGATTGAAAGCCGCTCGCAGCCACTAGGGCAGCCAGAGTCCCTCCCCCTCCCCCCCGCTCTCTCCTCCCCCACAAAGCAGCGCGGCTGTGTTTGATTCCACGTGGAGTCTGCATTTCTCCCTCTGCCGGGTGAGCGTGGGGAGCAGGGCAGGCAGCAGTGTGCGTGTGTGTGTGTAGAGGCTGCAGGGCGAGTGGGGAGCAGGGGGCACAGAGGCTGCAGGGGCAGGGGGGTGCAGAGGCTGCAGGGCGAGTGGGGAGCAGGGGGCACAGAGGCTGCAGGGTGAGGAGGAGCAGGGCAGGCAAGGGCATAGGGTCTGCGGGGAGCAGGGAAGCACTTAGCAACCCCCAACCAAGATCAGAGCAGGAGGGAGGAGGGGGAATGCGGGGTGCTCAGAGGAGGGGGCAGAGTTGGGGCAGGGACTTTGGGGAAGGGGTTGGAATGGGGGCGGAGAAGGGATGGGGTTGGGGCGGGGCCGGGGCGGAGTTGGGGCAGGGCCGGGGGCGGGACCGGGGCCCCGTGGAGTGTCCTCTTTTTTAAATGTTTGAATATGGTAACCCTACATTAATGAACCTCTGTCCTCTATCTGTGGAATGGGGATAATAAGTTTCCCTACCTCACAGAGGTGCTATGAAGATAAACACATTAAAGCTTATGAAGTACTCAGACATTAAGTTATTGGGAGCCATATAAGTACTGTGTGCCCTTATTTGACCTGAGTGCCTTATCATAGTTCGGGGCCCTGGGGGACGTTCCAGTTAAGAGTAGAAATCGATGATGGAGGCTGATATTTTCTTTGGTGGAGGCTTGTTTATTTACAAGGTATGTACAAAGTTCTGCTTCTCCGAATGTAGGAGGAACGAAGAACAAAAGGAGCAGTTCTTAGCTTGCAGATCTAATCCTTTTTTTAGACAACACTATACCCAAAAGCTCTCTCTTTAGCCATTACCCAGAGTCATACACTGCACTCACAGGCTACTGCTTGGCTTGCTTGCTTTTTGCCACCACCTCTCTCTCTGTTCTGGGCGTTCTCAGTTTCCTTCACACCAGAGGTGAAAGTAAGCCGGTACGCCCCGGTACAGTGTACCGGCAAGAGCTGGTGCGCCGTACCGGGCTGGATAGGCTTCCCCTGGCAGCAATTTAAAGGGCCTGAGGAAGTGGCGGTGGGGCTCGGGTGGCGGCGGGGCTTGTGCAGTGATTTAAAGGGCCCATGGCTCCTGCTGCAGCTACCACCCCGGGCCCTTTAAATCGTCCCTGGAGCCATGGGTGAGAGATCACCCTGCAGCCTTCCCCCTCCCCTGGGACAGGGACTTGGCAGTGAGACTGAACCTGACCCTGACACAGCACAAGGGCCAGGCCTGCCACAGAAACACCCTGGGGCCCTGCCCCTTTTGTGCCAGGCACACCAGATGTGGGCAGGGAGGCTCAGCCTGGCAGCAGGATCCAAGTGCAGAGGGACTTAGTGTGGGGGTATCCAGATGGGGGTAAGAGGGTTCTGTGGGGGGAAGTCTGGGTGCAGACAGCTCAGTGGGGATCTGGATGCATAGGGAGGCGCCAGGTGCAGGGGCAATGGGAGTCTGCAGGGGGACCAAGTGAAAGTGGTTGGAGCTCACCGGGGGGGGGGGGGGCGGCGGAGCAGGGAGTCTGGGTGCAGGAGAGGTGGGATTGTTGTACTTAAAGTACTGCACAGGATCTTTTCAGGGGGAATAAGGCAAACGCCACATTCATTGGTAATACATGCATCAATTAACACTGTATCATATGCATATGATCTATTTTACACTCATGCATTCACATACATACACACAAACACACTCCGTCTTGTTGTTACCAATTAGTTGCTCCCCTTAACTTCACTGGCCAGGTGAGTTAGATAGGGGAGGGGTGGAGCCGGGCTTCTGCTGATCTGGATCAATGCTCCAATGTTGACAAGACCCACGGTCCTCTGCAAGACAACTCACATTTATAGCAGCTTCCCTCTCTTGCAAATCTATACCAGATTCAAAATCTGTGTCCGTTGGTCCTTTGTGCTGCTTCCTTCTGGGTGTTGTTCCAATACTGTTCAAAGAGGGTGTTTCCAAAAGAAGGTGCTTGATTCTAACCCCCCCCCCCCCCCAGGCCTCAATATGTCTGCTCTTCTTTAGTGAGCCCACTTGACAAGTTTGATTGTCCTTGGGTCTGGCTTCCATCCCCTCTCCAACTAGCTGTCTGGAGGTGCTGTCTTCCACGCCTTGGTCATTCACACCTCATTCATTCAACATGCCAATTGATTAAGGGAGTGTGGGGAGGGAATCTTATTCAACTCCTAGCAAAAAGACATTTTTCTTCTACTTTAACTATCCTTAGGGTCTATAACATTATACCAAGGCTTAAAACAAAGTTTTCTAAGTTTTTCTACATAGGGATCTGATACAAAGTTCCTATATCAAAGTACTTGATACAAAGTTGTATGAAAATAGCTCAATACAGGGTTATATAAAGAGGCATAATACAAAGTCATATGAAAGTTAGAGGTTATATATGGATAGGCTTAATACAAGGTTATATAGAGAGGCATAATACAAAGTCATATGAAAGTTATATGAAGATGCTTAATACAGAGATTTATCTACAGGGTTCATTTGGGTGAGGGGCTAGGTGTAGATGGTTGGGGCTCAGTGGGGAGGGTGTCTGGGGGGGCTCATTGGGGTGGTACAGATGCAGGGAAGGTGGGGCTTGTCAGGGTGAGGGTTTGATGGGCCTGCTTAACAGGGGAGCCCCAGCTGCTGCCAAGGGGATCTGCATGCTGGGCCCCCATTTCCCCTATCCCAGGGATCGGTAACCTTCGGCATGTGGCCCACCAGGGTAAGCCCCCTGGTGGGCCGGGCCGGTTTGTTTACTTGCCGCATCCACAGGTTTGGCCGATTGCGGCTCCCACTTGCTGCGGTTCGCCGTTCCAGGTCAATGGGGACTGTGAGAAGCCGCGGCCAGCACATCCCTCGTCCTGCAGCCCCCCATTTGCCTGGAGCCGCAATCGGCTGAATCTGCGGATGTGGCAGGTAAACAAACTGGCCCGGCCCACCAGGGGGCTTACCCTGGCGGGCCGCGGGCCAAAGGTTGCCGATCCCTGCCCTATCACCTTCTCTTCTCCATCCCATGCCCCCTCCTTCCCCACTGCCTTTGTCCCCCTGCCCTGCCTGCCCCACCATGGCACTCACTGTTGTACAAGATGAAGGATGGCTCCCAGCACACAGAAGGGAGCTCAACCAGCAGAAGGTGGTGTCCAGCTGCAACATCTGGGGAGCTGAGCAGCACCTTCTTTTTTCAGCCTGGCTGTGCAGCTCTGCAGTCAGAGCAGGTATGCCCGTTCCATCCCCCTCCCTACCACCCCACCCTACCCCACCTCACCTCTTCTCTGCCTCCTCTCCCCAGGTGAGCATACTGTGGCTGTGCTCCTCCCCCACCCTCCTGCTGGCAAACAGCTGATCGGCGGCAGGGATGGGGAGGGCAGGAAGGGAGCAAGCTGTGAGAAGAAGCAGGGGAGGGGGAGCTTGGCTGCCCTACTGCAGCAGGAGCCTCAGTGCCAGGAGCACCAAGCTTCTGCCCCCGCAGAAGAGAGCGGGGGGCGGAGAAGAGTGGGCCTGATCGGGGCCCCCCTGGAGTGTGGGCCTGGCTCCATGGAGCCAGTGGCTCCCTGGTAAATCCGCTACTGGGTGGGAAAGCTACAGGGTGATCTCCCACCTTTGTGCAGCCAGTGGCCTGTGCTCCCCACTGCCATGCTGGAGTCTCTGCATTTATATATTGACAAATAAAACTTGCAGAATTTTAAAATATTGTGCACAGAATTTTAAATTTTTTTGGTGCAGAATGCCCTCAGGAATAAGCTTCCTCACAGCTTGAGTTCCAGCTTTGTCTGTGTTGCTTAGGTGGAACTACAGCTGTACAGCACACAGAGACATATAGGGGCTGAATGCAAATATGAATCTTTCAGACATTGATTAGGTTAAGGC
Organism: Trachemys scripta elegans; assembly: GCF_013100865.1. NCBI lineage: Eukaryota > Metazoa > Chordata > Testudines > Emydidae > Trachemys > Trachemys scripta. Next base: position 34,499,940 of record NC_048300.1, read on the forward strand.
AGGGGTGGGCAATAATTTTCACAGGGGGACCACACCATGAATTTTGGTAAGTCATCACAGGCTGCACATTTCTACTATATTAATGGAGAGGGTGCAGGGTCTGGGAGGGAGTTTGGGTGCAGGAGTGGGCTCCAGGCTGGGGCAAGGGGTTGGGGTGCAGAAGGGAGTGCGGGGTCTGGGAGGGAGTTTGGGTGTAGGAGTGGGTTCTAACCTGGGGCAGGGATGTGGGAGGGGGTGCGAGGTACAGGCTCTGGCCAGGAGGCGCTTACCACAGGCAGCTTCCGGCTGGCAGAGCAGCAGGGCTCAGGCAGGCTGCCTGCTTGCTGTGGCCCCACGCTGCTCCCAGAAGTGGCCTGCTGCTGCTTGCACATCCCTTGGGGGGAGGTGAGGTAGTGGGTCTCCATGCGCTGGCCGCGTCCACAAGCGCAGCCTCTGCAGCTCCCATTGGCTGGTTTCTGCCCCGCTACTTGTGGGACTTTTAATGGCCCAGAGATCGTGAGGGGGCAGCCAAAGAGCCTGGTGGGCTGGACAGAAATGTTAGATGAGCTGGATCCAGCACGCGGGCCGTATTTTGCCCACCCCGGGCTAAGGTATGAATAAGGCTTTGCCAGCCCTGTCTATACTGAGCCACACTTTGCATAAACTATAGAACTGCAAATAAACTCATTCCACTCTTGAAGTAAATAACAATAGTGAGGTTAACAGGGGCTAGAAAAGGAGGATGCCAACTGGAATATGCTTGCTGAGGATAGGATTGTACTCGATACATAAAGACAGCATGGACAGGAGCTAGACTGGACCACGCTGAAAATGCTAAAGGGGGCCAGCTGGCCACACTGGTGAAGCAGGTATCCAGGCTGACTTTGGAGAGCGGTGAGTTCTCCTGGAACTTGCTCCCCGAGCCTTGCCCTATACAGCAGAGCTAGTACCGAATTTCCAATGCTTTTGCTTTAGAAAAGGAACGTTTGTTTTAAAGAGCATGTCCGGGAGAGGCGAGCTACGCCCCTCTAATGACAGCTCCTTGCAGCACAGTCCCTGCGAGCTGCTCCCGCGGCTGGCGGTAGTAGGGGCACAGCACAACAGCCACCCCCCGCCCGGAACTGCTGGCGGAGCCGCTAAGAACTCAGCGCTCAGCCCGCGCACCGGCCACGGGGCTCCCGGCAGCCGGGCCACGCTCGCCCCAGCCGCAGCCCCGGCCGCGGATTGGCGCCTGGCTTGTTCCTTCCGGGGCCGCTCGGCCGCCGCTTCCTGCTCCTCCCCTTGCGCGGCGGGACTAGGCCCGGCAGCCGCGGCCTGGTTGGCGGCCCCTTCAAACCCAGCTCCGGCTCCAGCCGCCGCCAGCAGCAAGGGGGACCGGTGCGTGAGCTCCCCGCGCCGTGCCCGGGCCGGGAGAGGGCAGCGGGGCGTGCGCGGGGCAGAGGGGAGCGGGCTGGCGCTGCCGCCGGGCGGCGGGGAAGGGTCCGATGCAGGGGGTTGGTTGGAGGGGGCTGCTGGCCTCTTACCCCCGTGACTGCAGAGGGGAAGAAAGTCTCCGATGGAAACAGCCCTTCCCCCGAGTGGGGGCTCCGCGCTGCTGGGGACAGGGGACCCCATGCTGCGCTGACTCCGGGTTCCGGGGCGCAGAGCACTGGCAGCCCGCAGCGGCTCGGAGCGGAGCGGGGAGCCCCCTCTGTGACACTGCGGGAGGGTAGGGGATACCTGGGAGTGGTTAACGGGAGTGTGGATTAAAACGGCCTGGGCCCCCCTCACCCGACAGCGAAAAATCTGTTCTCGCCCCTGGGCCAGCCGGAAAACCTTTCTGATGATGGGGCAACGGTTGCTGTTTACTCGCAATCACACACTTAACAATAATGAAAAATGAATTTTGTTATTGGCATGACAAGCTGTGCAGTGGTTACCAACATGCAAAAAGACACACTGCTCGTTTATCGCTAAGTGAAATGCAAGCCACTAAATTAAACTAATTGAAAGGGGACTTTAGTGCATAAACCTAGGGTCTATACCTTACTCTGCTACTTGAGGAAGTCATTTGCCTCTCTCTGCCTCAGTTTCCCCATCTGTTAAATGGGAATGATAATATTGACCTCCCTTGTAAAGTGCTTTGAGATCTATGGACAAAAAGTGCTATATACAAACTAGGAGGTGGTAAATATTTGTCCAGCTTTGGACTTCATTGTGTTTGAGGTATTATCCTCTGTCCACTTTTCAATTGTTACTATCCTTCTTCTCATTCAGTGACAGGTTCCTACATAGTATGGGGCTATATCTCCCTGTCACATGGAGGAGTGGGGTCATGGGGGGTGGTTTAGGAGAGTACTTATTACAAAGTTCACTGCCCTGATGCACAGCTAAGAATCTGTTCTCACTCCTGGCCTAGCCAGGAGTACTTTCTGATGATGCAAAAACAATGAGGAGTCCTTGTGGCACCTTAGAGACTAGCAAATTTATTTGGGCATAAGCTTTCATGGGCTAGAACCCACTTCATCAGATGTATGGAGTGGAAAATACAGGAGCAGGTATAAATACACGAAAGGATGGGAGTTGAGGTCCCTAGTGTGAGGTCAGTCTAATGAGACTATTCAATTAACAGCAGGATAACAAGGGAGGAAAAATAACTTTTGAAGTGGTAATGAGTGTAGCCCATTTCAGACAGTTGACAAGAAGGTGTGAGTAGGGGGAAATTAGGTTTAGGTTTTGTAATGACCCAACCACTCCCAGTCTTTATTCAGGCCTAATCTGATGGTGTCCAGTTTGCAAATGAATTCCAGTTCTACAGTTTCACATTGGAATCTGTGTAGCAACAATTGCTGTTTAACCCCAGCCATGCATATACCCTGTTTCCCCGAAAATAAGACATCCTCCGAAAATAAGGCCTACTTACAGTTTTGCCTCTCGTTGTAATATAAGGCATCCCCCCGATAATAAGACCTCCCCGATAATAAGGCATCCACCGATGTGTACCGTATTCTTCTTCATTGAAAAATAAGACATCCCCTGAAAATAAGACCTAGCGCATCTTTGGGAGCAAAAATTAATATAAGACACTGTCTTATTTTCGGGGAAACAGGGTAGCAACAGTAATGCAAAGTGAATTTTATTATTGGCATGACAAGTTGTGCATGCTCTTTGCTCACAGCTACTGGGAGCAAATTCGGGGGCGGGGAGGAAGGGAGCATATTCTGTGTCACACTGGCATTCTGCCCTTCCAGCGGTGTTTCCTTCCCAGCTCCTGGGAACCTCTGTCTCTCCCTATCCAGCAAGTTTTGGGTGCTCTTTAGCTGTTCACCCCACCCTATGGGCTGGTCTACACTGCGGGGCGGGGGTCGATGTAAGATACGTCGACTTCAGCTACGCTATTCCTGTAGCTGAAGTTGCGTATCTTATTTTGACTTACCTCCCGTCCTCACGGCGCGGGATCGACGGCCGCGGCTCCCCTGTCGACTCCGCTACCGCCGCTCGCCCTGGTGGAATTCCGGAATCGACGGGAGCGTGTTCGGGGATCGATATATCGTGTCTAGACGAGACATGATCTATTGATCCCCGATAGATTGATTATTACCCGCCGATTCGGTGGGTAGTCTGGACGTACCCTATATATCTGTCCTGTTCTCGCCAGCTGTGTAACCCTCATCTCTCTCTCTCCCTCTAGCTGGTACTGGGGCCCTCCAGATTTGTACTTCTCATTTTGCCCCCAAGCACCTTTGGCTTGTTTTCTCTAGTGGCGTTTGCGTACCCTGGCTATCTATTCCTCCAGCTTATGTGTGCAAAGTTGCTGGCAGTTTTGCAGGACCTGGCCCTAGGAGGACTCTGGTAAGTTTACTCCCCCCCTCCCACCCCCTGAAGTCTAATTTTTAATGGTCCAAAAATGGAATGGCCAGGAAAACCTGACAGCACAGATAGTAGAACAAAGTTTTCTAGCAGCAGTAGTGTGAGTCGTGTCTTCTGCTTGTTGTTGGCTGTATGGTCCTCACACCTCTGAGTTTCTCTTCCCACAGCTTCTTCCCACGCTGACGCTGGAATGCAATGGAGTTGCCTTAAAATGATGAAAGTAAATGGCAGCAATTATACGTATGGTGTAGAACTAGACTATTTTGTTGGTATTAACAATGTGGTAAAAAATTGCGCCCCCCTCCCCCTTACAGAATCCATGTTTTTTTTTCCAGGTATTGTAACAACCTGCTACTCAGCTCTTGCTATGTCAGTTAAAGTTTGTTTTGGGGCTGTCTTGGGTAAACTTAAAACTCCTCTCCTCAAAGCCCAGTCACTAAATGTTGCTATCATTAATATTTTGTTGCCTTCCCTGCTGTACAGGCAGGATGACTGTTGAATTCTGTTTGTTGAGGATTAGCAAAGAGCTTCCTGTATGGGCAGACCTGCAAAATAGTGCCCCTTGTAGGGAAAATATCATTTTGGATTAACTGGAAGACAGTTTAAAACATCTCCCTCTTTGCTGGTGAAGGATTTTGGTATGATTGTTTCAATGAGAAAAAATATCATTCACCTTGGTTTTTGAAAATGTCATGGTTTCAAACTGAGACAGTCCAGCAAAGTGTAAGGTGCAAAATCCAATTACTAACAGATTTTCTTTGTTTTTTCCCCTTTAAAATTTCCTGGGAAATTAACTGCCAAAACATATGCAACATCAAGGTTATGAGATCTAGGACTCAAAAGTCAGGACATTTCAAAATATGAGGTTGTGGTAGTTAAGTTAACTTGACCATGTTGCAGAAATGTAATACTTTCCATAACTCCTAACTCTGGTTAAATGTGAACCTTAGTGTGTTACTGTTTGTTAGAATATACCATATAAAATATACAGGATGTTAACATTGCAAGGGCAACCTTTGGGTTTGGAATTCTTGACTATATTATACTAAGATAACAAGACTTAGCATTGCATTAATGCTAGCTTTTTGCTTTTAATCATTTCTAAATTCATGTAAGTTTAGCCACTGGAAGTTGATTTTCCATCATACAACAAGCAACTGAATGACACAAGGAGCATTTCCTTTAGGTTCACACGTGATTGACTTGGCTCTAGTCCTGCCATACCTAAAAAAATATTTTCTCAACCCTTTTGGAGTCACAGAATCGTAGGACTGGAAGGGACCTCGAGGGATCCTCCAGTCCAGTCCCTTGGACTTAAAGCAGGACTAAGTATTATCTAGGCCATCCCTGACCGGTGTTTGTCTAGCCTGCTCTTAAAAATCTCCCATGATTGAGATTCCACAACCTCCCTAGGCAATTTATTCGAGTGCTTAACCACCCTGACAGTTAGAAGTTTTTCCTAATGTCTAACCTAAACCGCCCTTGCTGCAATTTAAGTCCATTGCTTCTTGTCCTATCTTCAGAGGTTAAGGAGAGTAATTTTTCTCCCTTCTCCTTATAACAACCTTTTATGTAGTTAAAAACGGTTATTATGTCCCCTCTTAGTCTTCTCCAGATGAAAGAAATCCAATGTTTTCAATCTTCCCTCATAGGTCAGTGCGGAATAGAGCGGAAGAATTACTTATGTCTTGCTTACAACACTCCTGCTAGTACATCCCAAAATTATATTCAAATTTTTTTGCAACAGTGTTACATTATCTTTGTAACATAATGAGGCCCCAAAGGCCAATCCTGCTTATGGTCCACACGCCTTCACTCCTCCTCTCCTGCATCCCAGTTCTATCTGTGAGTGTGCCTGTGTGTGCATGTTTGGGGGAGAAAAGGTGCATTAGGTTTTCAGGCCATAAGCCGAGCTCCAGGTGTGCAATCACTTCTTCTCAGTATGCTTTGCATGAACTGAGTTAAGATATCATTGATCATAAGTAGTTATGAAGGACTAAAAGAATGTGCCACTCTCTGTGTTGTATGCCACAGATTTGAATTCCAGCATTTATCTACATGCATTCCAGGTATATTCATTGTGTTATGTGCAGCTGTATTGAATGGAGGAGGGTTGGGTGGAGTAGCATGGCAGAGTGGTGACTGTGATATGAAGAGACGTGTATGAGTACCTTGAGAGAGCAAGTATGCCTCATGGTAGTACTGAGTATTGTAGGCTATGTTTGCGGAGGTGAACACAAGTGTCTTCTTATCATTGGGATTGTCAGCAGTCTGGTCTCCAGTGCTTAGTGAGGGTAAGTGAAGGAAATATCTCAGAAGAAATGCTCTGGGCAAGTATGGAGGGGAGGTAACATTTTGCAAGTCTGGTGTGGTTTGTGTAGATTAGGCTCAGTGTTTGAGTGTAGGCCATGTGTAGGTCACTGCTGTTTGCTATACCTGACCTAAACCCAGTGTAACTCACATCAGCTCAGTGTACTGTGTACCCCTCTGGAGATGGGTTGGCTGCAGAGGTTGATGAACGTTTGCAGACTTGGCTTAAAGAGATGGGTCTTTTAGTTCAGGCAGTAGAGACTCATTGAATAAAATACAGAGGTTCCTTGTTGCTGATGACCCCTGCCCCCAGTGCGTGGCACTACACTAAGTTTTGCCTTAGTAAAGAGAGGATGTTAAAATTTGTCCTCCGAGTGTTCACGTGCTCTATTCCACAAGTATTCTGTAACATCTTTGAGGGTAGAGTGCTAGTACATTTGTTGTTGGTGTGCTGGGGCATCGCTCACAGGGGGCAGGATTGATTTTGCATTGCGGGGGTGGCATGTGACTTAATTCTTTCATTTCCCTTGTTTTCAGAGGTTTAAATTTAGCTCATCTGGAAGGTCCACTGAGGAGTCTTAAATCTGCATTAACAAAGTTTTGGCGGATTTAATCCACTTTATTTAAAAAAGTTTCAAGGCTAAATCATTTTTAACACCTGTGTTCTAGATTAGGTCGAGATTTAGGTCCCGATTCTCATCTCACTTGCAGTATGAATCAAACAAAATTCCATGGAAACTGAATTGCACCCTTATTAAACTAGTATAAGAGGCAAATCTGATCCATAGACTAATGCACAGGTGGTGGATGGTTAAACTTTAAAGTGAAATTTAGCAAAATCAAAAAAGTGAAAATAGTTTTGTTCCATCTTTTTTAGTGTTATTAGCTTCTTAAATTATTTGCTTGTGTTTAAAATGTATGGATTATGGCATCTGCATGGCATTTCAGATTAAATGGTGTAAAAATTCAGATTTTTGTTAAAGGTCACCGCCCCCTTTCAGTATGTCTGGGAATAGCAAGAGAGACAAGGTGGGTGAGGTAATATCTTTTATTGGACAAACTTGTGTTGGAGAGAGACAAGCTTTCGAGCCATATAGAGCTAGCTCTTCTTCAGATCTGGGGAAAAAAAAGAACGAGGAGTACTTGTGGCACTTTAGAGACTAACAAATTTAGTTGGGTATAAGCTTTCATGGGCTAAAACCCCCTTTAGCCCACAAAAGCTCATTCCCAAATAAATGCGTTAGTATCTAAGGTGCCACAAGTACTCCTCGTTCTTTTTGCTGATACAGATTAACCACTCTGAGGGCTTGACTACACTGGCGCTTTACAGCGCTGCAACTTTCTCGCTCAGGGGTGTGAAAAAACACCCCCCTGAGCGCAGCAAGTTACAGCGCTGTAAAGCGCCAGTGTAAACAGTGCCCTGTAAACTAATCCCCTCGTGGAGGTGGAGTACCTGCAGCGCTGGGAGCGGTCGCACTTCAAAGCGCTGCTGTGGGAGCGCTCCTGGGGCAGTTCTTTGAAGTTTTGAGTGTAGCCAGGGCCTGAGATCTGGGAAAGGTATTCCAAACATCACAGCTAAATGCAAGGTGGAACACATTGTTTAGCATAAGTACTTAGCACATATTCTAAGGGGCTATTCAAAGTAGAGTGGCCCATTAACACCTCTGCAGTCAAAAGACAAACAGAGGAGGCTAATGGGTTACTGATTGCTGTAATAAGCCATAAATCCAGTATCTCTGTTCAGTCCATGATTTTTCCTGTCTAGCAGAGTTAAATATCAAAGGGGTAGCCGTGTTAGTCTGGATCTGTAAAAAGCAACAGAGAGTGCTGTGGCACCTTTAAGACTAACAGAGGTATTGGAGCATAAGCTTTTGTGGGTGAATGCCCACTTCGTCGGATGCATGTAATGGAAATTTCCAGGGGCAGGTATATATGCTGGCAAGAATCAGTCTGGAGATAATGAGGTTAGTTCAATCAGGGAGGGTGAGGTCCTCTGCTAGCAGTTGAAGTGTGAACACCAAGGGAGGAGAAACTGCTTCTGTAGTTGGCTAGCCATTCACAGTCTTTGTTTAATTCTGATCTGATGGTGTCAAATTTGCAAATGAACTGGAGCTCAGCAGTTTCTCTTTGGAGTCTGGGCCTGAAGTTTTTTTTTGCTGTAAGATGGCTACCTTTACGTCTGTTATTGTGTGGCCAGGGAGGTTGAAGTGTTCTCCTACAGGTTTTTGTATATTGCCATTCCTGATATCTGACTTGAGTTATGAATTTAAGCTCCCAGGCTCATCTTTTGAAAATGTTGGGCAGGTTTCCTTTGAGGATGAGAACTGATAGGTCAGATATAGAGTGATTTCTCTGTGAAAAGTGTTCACTATTTTTGGTCTTTTATAATTTTCCTGTCTGAGTTCATTCGAGAGTGTAGTGATTGTCCGGATTCATACACGTAGTTGTTGTTGGGGCATTTAGTGCACTGGATGAGGTACACCACATGTTGTGATAGGCATGTGTTAGATCTATAGATTTTGAAAGTTGTGTTGTGAGGGGTGTTGATCATTGTAACAGTGGAGATATGTGTGTAGGTTCTGCATCTGTTTTTGCATCTGCTTTTAGTTGGTGTGTCCTGGTTTGTGAGGAGCTTGCTTCTGATGATGAGCTTGGAGAGGTTGGGGGATTGTTTGAAGGCCAGAAGAGGGGGTTCAGGAAAGATTTATTTCAGGATGGAGTCTCCTTTGAGTATGGGTTGTAGTTGTTTGATGATACCCCCTCTGGGTTCCAGTGTGGGGTGGTAGGTGACAACTAGAGATGTGCAGTCAGAGAGGGTTTTATTTCTGTATTGAAGCAGGGTGTCTCGGGGTATTTGGGTGGCCGGTTGCAATCAATTTATCTGGTGGAGTGTCCTTTTTCTTGAAGTCAGGTTTAAGTGACTTAAGATGCATATCCCAGACTTTCTCCTTGGAGCATATTCAATGGTATCTGAGTGCCTGGCTATAGATAACAGATTTCTTGGGGTGTTTGGGGTGGTTCCTGGATCTATGAAGGTAGGTGTGATGATCCATGGGTTTCTGGTATATAATAATTGTCTGTAGGGTTCCATTTTTGAAGCTGATTGTGGTGTCTAGGAAGTTGATACTAGTGTGGGAGTATTCCAGAAAGAGTTTAATGGACCAGTGGTGGGTGTTGAAGTTGTATTGGAAATCTATGAGGGAGTTTAAGCTGTCAGTCCAGAGAATGAAAATATTATCTATGCTAAACAATCTGTTCTACTTTGCATTTAGCTGTGATGTTTGGAGTACTTTTCCCAGACCTGAAGAAGAGCTCTGTGTGGTTCAAAAGTGTCTGTCTTTCTCTCTCTCTCCAACAGAAGCTGGTTCAATAAAAGATATTACCTCACCCACCTTGCCTCTCTAATATCCCGGGACTGACATGGTTGTATCTACACTGGGAATAGCAAAACATTTACTCTTTTGACTATTATTAAAAAAGTAAAAAGTAATATTCTGAGAGACAGATATGATGTCATGATATTGCAATGTAGCATCATTGTATCATGCTGTGATTAGGGAGATGGAAGTATTTTTTTTGTCCTGCATTTTATAAACACCAGCAGACTAACTAGCTGAGCTGGCAATGTAGAGAGCAGAGTGGCAATCCATGCACTTCATCCCACCATGTACTCCTGTGCCTGCCTTGCCCCTGCCCCCACTAGGGCTATTGCATCATTCCTGCCCGGCCTTCAGATTTCCAGTTAAGCTCATCATGAAAGAGTGTCTCTAGCATCTATTTATAGGCAAGGGAAAACTTGAGGCACAAAAGGTTTTAAACAGAGTCCTGAATAAATTGAACCCACTCAGACCCAAGTATCTGCCTTCCACAGATGCTGCCTGGGGCAGCACATTGTAAGGGGCGGCATTCTGACCAATTTTGGGGTGGGCAGCCCAGCCCTGCAGGGGCACGAACTAGCGATCCCCGCCACTCCCCGCCACCTGCATCAGCCTCTGCCTCCCGCACTACTCTGAGCCTGGCCTCGCTGAGCCGCCTTTAAAGGAGCAGCTGAGCCAGCACCTCCTGCAGCCCCTGGGGGCTCTGCCTGCCCGGCCGGGAGAGGCACCCCAAGGCTGGAGGGCCCAAGCACTGCCTTCCACAGATTCATAGATTCATAGATTCTAGGACTGGAAGGGACCTCGAGAGGTCATCGAGTCCAGTCCCCTGCCCGCATGGCAGGACCAAATACTGTCTAGATCATCCCTGATAGACATTTATCTAACCTACTCTTAAATATCTCCAGAGATGGAGATTCCACAACCTCCCTAGGCAATTTATTCCAGTGTTTAACCACCCTGACAGTTAGGAACTTTTTTCTAATGTCCAACCTAGACCTCCCTTGCTGAAGAAACTGCAAACTCCCCCTGCTCTGCAGAAGACCAGCCTGATCAGCAGGGTTGAGACCCTGCTCACCTGGGTTTCTCTGCCTCTTACTACTGAAGAAACTGCAGCAAGGGAGGTCTAGGTTGGACATTAGGAAAAAGTTCCTAACTGTCAGGGTGGTTAAACACTGGAATAAATTGCCTAGGGAGGTTGTGGAATCTCCATCTCTGGAGATATTTAAGAGTAGGTTAGATAAATGTCTATCAGGGATGGTCTAGACAGTATTTGGTCCTGCCATGCGGGCAGGGGACTGGACTCGATGACCTCTCGAGGTCCCTTCCAGTCCTAGAATCTATGAATCTGTGGAAGGCAGTGCTTGGGTTTGGTGATTAAGCATTTGAATGGCAGTTTTTTAAACCATTGTTAAAGGGCCTGTCTTCTCAGTGACACATTTCCTGAAGGGGGGGAATACAACATCTCTCCGACTGTTGCTATGTATGTCTGAATCTGGAGAAACCTGGGCTGGAAAATGGGGTGTGCAATCTTGGATTGGAAATGAGGTACACCAGCTCTCTTTCTCTGGATAGAGCAGAGCAAGGTTGTTACACAGACCAAGGAGCTCAGAGAAGGAAATTGCTTAGGAAAACATTACATGTCTCATTTCTCCTCTGTAACTAAGCTAAGTGACGTTGCCTTTCTGGGTCCTGTAAAATATTCAGAGGAGATATGCTATGTGAACTGTTTCTTCTGTTTTCATCTGATTCTCTCTTAATTTTTATTTTTTAAGGAAGCTACTGTTGTGTGGGTGTTTCACACATTCTGCCCTTAAGGAGAGCAAAATACTTTCACCTTGAAGGGGAGATATGGAAGCATAGGTGCTCCAGGTGCTTAGCACCCACTGGCAATAGAGCTGCAGCCCCAGCCAGGGATCAATAGTTCCTGGGCAGCCCTGCCCCCACTGATCAGCTAGTAGACAGCTATGTTAATTGCCTAGCAGCTGTTCAACTTTTGTGGTCCCTGGTCTTGCTGCAGCTGGGGCCCCTCTTCCAGCAGCCTCAGGGAGCAGCTCCACTGCTCCAGCCAGGGTTAGGGGTGGGCGATGGGGGGGAGCACAGGCTGGGCTCCCTCTGCTCTGCAGAAGACCAGCCTGATCAGCAGCGGTGAGACCCTGCTCACCTGGGTTTCTCTGCCTCTTACTACTTTTTAAACATACTTGGGGCTCAAACTATGGTCTGATCCTGATATTACTCTCTTGGGATCAATCGTGGATAATTTTCACCACCCACTTCCCTTTTGGGGAAGCAATAATTAAAAAGCTATTCAAGGACTGGGGTAGAATTTATGGTGCAAATTTAGGTCATTTGATCAAGAGGTTCCCAATGTATGTCCTTCCCCTGCATTATGAGCTTCTTTTAATTTTCAAAGTATTCAAAAATCCACATGCATATTGAGATTATCAATGCCACAACAGGGGCAATGGTACAAGTTTGAAATAATTTGGTTCAGGTGTTCCTCAGATACTATCTCCCCCCAATAAGAAGAAAATTTTAATATTCCAGTTGCTCTAAAACTGACATGCATAGTGAGATTACCTTGAACAATGGTATTCCTCAACTGAAACTGAGGTAGAGGGGAACTTCCATTGAGATGAATGGGTCATTTCACACTACCCAGAGCTATGGTGTTAGACTATTCATCTCTCTGGAGCAGGGGTCCCCAACGTGGTGCCCGCGGGCACCATGGCGCCCACCGGGGTGTCTAAGTGCGCCCACGTACTGACCAGCGGACAAGCATCCACTGAAATGCTGCCGAGAAGCAGCGTCATCCAAGTCATCCTATTTTCGGCGTTTTTTCGGCGGCGACGCCTCTGGATGACGCTGCTTTGCGGTGGCATTTCAGCAGCAACGCCTATTGATGTTGCCGCATGTCGGTGGCATTTTGGGGGATGCTCATCTGCTGCCACGGTCTTCTGTGGCTCGTTGTCTGGTGCCCACCAGACAAAACAAGGTTGGGGACCGCTGCTCTGGAGCATCCTAATTCATCTGAGCACACCCCACTGAGGTGAATGGGCCATTCCACACATCAACAGTACTCCTGTACTTCTGAGGGCTGTGCAGACCCCCTTCCTTTACACTAGCTCCCTGAAGTAGATACAATGTCTGGGGCTTCCTGCTATTCCTCTTGCTGCCTCCAGCTGGTAGATGTGCTCCTCACAGCCCATCAGTTACCATCCTCCTTTCTTCCTGTGGCTTGTCCAGCCCTACCCAGGGCATGGTGGGGCCAGGCGGAGGGCAGAGCTGGTAGCTAAAGTGGCAGATCATTCCCATCCCACAGGTGCCCTCCAATCATCCCACCTCACTAACACCTCTTCCTCAAGAAACAAGGGAAATTAACTGTCCAAAAACATGGTTAAGGCAGGTGTTGTTTACACAACAGCACCTTTGCCAGTATAGCTATGCCCGCTAGACTCACCCCTGCTTAGTACCCTCTTCAACTCAAGAAGTGTGTTTCATATTCTTGGTTGCACTGCCAGTGTGACATGCCTTCTCTGGCTTGTCAGATTGGGTTTATATCTACTGTTGAATCACAGCGCCACTCATTAGACTGATTCCCAGGCTGCTGAACCATCTATGGTACATTGTATAAAATTAATGAAACTCCATTGATTTCATTGGGGTTATTCCTGATTTACACTGCTACAAGTGAGGAGAGAATCAGGCATAGTCACTGACTCTGTGGGTGCTCCAGGGCTCAAGCACCCATGGAAAAAAATAGTGAGGGTGGTCAACACCCACAGCTGTTCAGCTGGGCTGCCGTTCAGCTGTTCGGCAGCTGGCATGGGTCCTCGGAACGGGCGGAACGGGAGCAGGAAGAGGTGGAGTGAGGGTGGGCCTTGAGGGAGGGGTGGAGCAGGGACAGGAAGAGGCAGAGTGAGGGCAGGGCCTCGAGGGAGGGGTGGAATAGGGCGGGGCATTGGGGCAGAGTGGGGGGTGAAGCACCCACCGGGAAAAATAAAAGTCAGCGCCTATGTATGGAAGGTAAAACAGGGTGTCTGGAGCCTAAGCCCCCATGTGTAGTCTCTGCCTACAGAGCATGCATATAGGGGTCCTCTCCTACTTATGGCAATTACAACAATGGGATTTTTTCCTGTACTCAGTCAATTTTGGGTTTGATTAATGTTCTGTAAGCTAGTCTTACAAGACACCAGAGAGACCCATCCAAATAAGAGCAGAACTTGGCAGCAAACCATGAACAGCTCTATCAAGCAGTCAACATGACAAGCATTTCAGATGCCCCAGCTTTGGAGTGTCTACAGTTGATGTGTGGTTGTGTCTTGAATCTTCCTGTCTCACTTCCATTATCATCTTCCTGGAAATTATAATTTTTCATACAGACTTCGGGCATGTCTACACTAGAGTCTTAAATTGACTTATGTTAGGTCAACTTACAGGGTATGTCCACACTACCCTCCTTCTGTCAGTGGTGCACGTCCTCCCTAGTGGCTGAAGAGGAGCCATGTGGGGGGCTGAGAGCAAGTTTTGGTTCAAGGCTTTGTTTAAGATGGCCTTTCCCACCCACCGTCTTCTTGCAAGATGGTGACTGACCCTCTCCTTAGGGCTTGTCTACACTGGCAAGTTTCTGCACAGTGAAGCAGCTTTTTGCGCTCAAACTGCAGATATGTACACACTGCCAAGACACTTCGTGTGCAGAAACCCCTCAGTTGCAGCACTGCAAAAAATCCACCTTGATGAGAGTCATAAGGCTACTTGCGCAGAGGCTTCAGCGCTCTATTGCCAGTGTAGACACTTGATTGCTTTCTGTGCTGTAATTGGCTTCCGGAGCTGTCCCATAATGCCTCAAGTGACCGCTCTGCTCATGGTTTTGAACTCGGCTGTCCTGAAGACATGGCCCCTCCCCTTTCAAAGCACTGTTTCTGACAGCTGTTGTGTGCTGTGCTGATCTACTCCAGGACACGAAGCAAACCATTAATGTGGAATGCTCACGCTGTTGAACATAGAGGCAGGGTGTGTGTGTGTGTGTGAGAGAGAGAGAGAGAGAGAGAGAGATTGCTGTGCGAGAGCCCAGGGAGGAAGGCGGGGGCTGATGTCGAGTTTTCCCCCCCCCCCGCGCCTCAGGACTGGTTGCTTCCTGCCGCTGTCTGAACTTACAAGACAGCATACTGACATACTCTCTGTCCCCCAAAACACACTGTCTCTCTCCCCCCTCCATACATACACACACAAACTCCTGTCACACACTGTCTCCCCCCCGTTCAGTTGAAAAGCAGCTGGCAATGTAGTAGGATGCCCATGGAACAATGGGATTGGGAAACCTGCATCATGTGATGCTGTGCCTGCCCGATGAGCCATTGCAAAGCACCCTGCGGCCAGTTGCAGAGTGGAATAGCTACCACAATGCACTGCTGTCTTTGCCATTGCAAGAGCTGCTAATGTGGATGCGCTCCAAAGTCACAAGGGGCACAATGTGGACACGCAACAGGGGTTTAATTACAGCGTTTTAATAAAAGTGATATAACTTGTGGCGCAGAAACTTACTAGTGTAGACATACCCTTAGTCAGGATCTCTCCAAGAGGCCTAAAGGTGCTGGTGCCTTTGTCTTGTTAGGTGAAAGAGAGACAACTTGCGGTTCTTTGCCACTTTCTTTTATAGTCCAGTGAACCTTTGAAGTGGATTCTTTTGAGGGTTACCCTTCAAAGTAAAGTTTATTCAAGCAGTAAAGAAGGAGACATGGGGTCTGGTGGTGAAGAAGGCTTCATGCTTCTTTTATTTTCTCCACTTCTGTTTGCTGAAATCCAAACTGTTCTTTCTGTTTCATACCATCTCCTCCTCTTGCCTTTCAAGGACCTATTTACTACTTATATGTAAATTGGGGTAAACTCACTTTCCTTCGTTGAAGATAGGCTTGTTTATCAGCTTTTGCCGAGGCAGGGCTTTCTGGTTTTGAACTTGTGCTAATAATGTCATCTGGGGGGAGTTCATAACTTTTCATATAATACTGATACATATATTTCACCATGATATTATTGACCAAGTTGTTAGCTTGCAAATGATACATCACAAGGCATATTTCATACAAAGATGATTACAATAGTGTGTAGGCTAGGGGTGGGCAAACTACGGCCCACAGGCCGGATCTGGCCCCTCAGGGCTTTGGATCTGTCCCACGGGATTGCCAGCCCCGTGGTGCCGCGGCCCCCACACCGCTCCCAGAAGCGGCCGGCACCACCTCCCTATGGCCCCAGGGTCGGGCAGAGGGCTCCGTGAGTGGCGCGGGGGCCAGGCCAAGGCCAATAGCGGATTTACCATGGCACCAGTGGTGCCATTGTGCTGGGCCCACGCTCCGAAGGGGCCCGGGCCGGCAGCTCTTCTCTGCTCCCCGCTCTCTCTGAAGTTTGGCGCTGCTGGCGCTGGGCTCCTCCTGCAGCAAGGTAGGCCCCTCCCCTGCCCCTCCCTGCCGCCGATCAGCTGTCTCCCAGCAGGAGGGAGGGGGAAGAGCTGAGCTCCAGCAAGCTCGCTGCTCCTGGGAGGAGGAGAGGCAGGGGTGGGACCTTGGGGAAGGGGGTGGAATTGGGGCATGCCCCTCCAGCCATAGGGGGCACCCACCAGTCAACTGTTTATGGGGCCCGTGGGGGCCTGCGAGCGATCAGCTGTTCGGCCGGGGCGGAGGGAGCGGGGGGGACGATCAGCAGTTTTTTTGCAGAGCCGGCAGTGGGAGCTGCCACCGATCAAGGAAGTATTTTTCCGGCTCTGAGTTGCTGATCAGTGTGGCCAGTGTAGTGTAATATACTACACCACCAGCCAATCAGCGAGGGGAACTCTGCTCCTGGAGCAGAGGCTGAGCGACCCCACAGGTGCAGCCCCGCCTCCTTCTCCTACCTGCTTCTTGTAGGCAGCAGGCGTGCTTTCTTTGGCTCTGCAGTGAGTAGCTCCCAACCTTGCGCTTCAACCTCTCACCCGACTAAAGGCAGCCAGTAGCACCAGAGGGAGGGATAGCTCAGTGGTTTGAGCATTGGCCTGCTAAACCCAGGGTTCTGAGTTGAGTCCTTGAGGGGGCCACTTAGGCATCTGGGGCAAAATCAGTACTTGGTCCTGCTAGTGAAGGCAGGGGGCTGGATTCAATGACCTTTCAGTTCTATGAGATAGGTATATTTCCATTTATTATTATTACATGTTTTGACAGAACAGTGGGTTTCAGCAAATCATAACTTTTCCCATGATACCTTACATGGCATGCTTTATATGAAATGTAAAAAATATATACAAATGATGAATATGGGGCTTACAGTGCACAGCACGCTGCTCCCCCGAGGTATAGAGCAATGGCTCTCAAACTTTTGTACTGGTGACCCCTTTCACATAGCAAGCCTCTGAGTGTGACCCCCCCCCTTATAAATTAAAAACACTTTTTATATATTTAACACCATTATAAATGCTGGAAACAAAGCGGGGCTTGTGGTGGAGGTTCACAGCTCGTGACCTCCCAAGTAATAACCTCGTGACTCCCTGAGGGGTCCCGACCCCCAGTCTGAGAAACCCTGGTATAGAGTGTCAGAGGGGTAGCCATGGTAGTCTGGATCTGTAAAAAGCAACAAAGAGTCCTGTGGAACCTTATAGACTAACAGAAGTATTGGAGCATAAGCTTTCGTGGGTGAATACTCACTTCCTCAGATGCATGTCTGGTATAGAGTGTCACAGCTAGAAACTCCAAGGCTTGGGACTTTTAAAAGGAGACTGGACAAAACATGCAGTAAGGATCAGCCTTGCATTCGCAGGGAGATGGTCTGAGCCAGGATGATCACAGAGGGCTTTTCCCCCTGTAACTTCTATAATTCTATCCCACTCTCCTGGGAGTACAAATTCTGGTACTAAAGACCTGGTGCCTGGATCCCATATTGCCTTGCACTGGAATTGGGAATTAGTGCCCTGACATGCAACTCCTCCTATTATGCCAGTGTAGATCCTGCTGTTAGTACAGCTATTTGCAGGTGCCCTTGTGTTTAGCTGTACCTTTGGACTCAGTCCCTGAGTGTATCCCCACTAAACTGAGAGCTAAACTGACACTACTATCCTGCTGTGTGGATCCCAGTGTGCTTGTACTGTGAATTTTTGGCATACACATGTGGCTATATTGATCTCTCTGTGCTGGTAGTGCTACTTCCTTGGTGTGATGATGACATTATGCTAAGATGAATCCTGAAAATAGTGTCCTGGTGTGATGGTGGTCACTCTGTGCTGTTCATGTGAATCTTGCATTTTTGTATGCTGTGTTGTTGTAGCCCTGTTGTTCCCAGGAAATTAGAGCGACAAGGTGGGTGAGGTAATATCTTTTGTTGGTGAGAGAGAGAGACAAGCTTTGGAGTTTCACAGAGTTCTTCTTCCTGAAGAAGAGTTCTGTGAAAGCTCAAAAGCTTGTCTCTCTCACCAACAGAAGCTGGTCCAATAAAATATATTACCTCACTCATCTTTTTTCTCTAATGTTTATAAATATGCTGAAAACAGCCTTCCCCAAACTGGCAAAGGTGCTCGGAGGAGGGGGCGGAGAGGAGCGAGCGGTGGGCGGGGGGAGGAGCGGAGTGGGGTGGGGCCTAGGGAGGGCACCCACCGGCAAAACCAAAGTCAGCACCTATGCCTCCAGCCCCCTGCCGTGAGTACCCCACGACCTGAGCCCACACACCCAGCCATTTGCCCTGACCCCTGCACTCCCCTCACGCCCTCCCCAGCCCCCTGCACCCTGCCACATACCCAGCCCCCCTATGTCCTGACTCCTGCACCCTCCCACATCCCCACCCCCACCCCGAGCACTAAATTGGAGCTCCTGCACCCCTCACACCGTTCTATTGTTAATAAAACCTGTGCAGCTATGTGCTGTGTCAAAGACAATTTCTGTGTTGATCTCCTGTCTTTTACAATCATTCCCCGGGGGGGCCCACAAATATGTTTGGTGCCAGGCCCACAAAAAGTTAATCCAGCCCTGGAGGGCAGGGAGGCAGGCAGGGAGCCTGCCCTGGCCCTGGTGCATGCCGCTGCCACCCTGGAGCCGATCCAGTTAAGCGGCGCTGGGCCGGAGCCTGTGCCCCTTCTGCACCCCGCCCCCCAACTCCCTGCCCTGAGCCCTCTGCTGCACCCCTGCCCTGAGCCCCTGCTGCACCCCGCACCCCTCCTGTACCCCAACCCCTAGCCCTGAGCTCCCTGCTGCACCCTGCACCCCAACCCCCTGCCCTGAGCCCCCTCCCGCATGCTGCACCCTCCCTGCACCTCTGCCCTGAGCTCCCTCCTGAAGTCTGCACACCAGCCGCCTTCTCTGAGTCCCCTCATACACCCCACACCCCTCCTCTGCCCCAACCCCTTGCCCTGAGCCCCTTCCTACACCCCCTCCCATACCCCGCACTCCCTCCCGCACCCTGCACTCCCTGCCCCAGCCCTGCATGCAATTTTCCCACCCAGATATGGCCTTCAGGCCAAAAAGTTTGCCCACCCCAGTGTAGGTGATGAATACACTTCTGTTTGGTCCAAACTAAACAGAGAAAGCATTTTCAACTGGATTAGGCTGAATCTTTTATTCAAATGTCCAGGTAACAGGATTTTTTGTATAGTGTAGATGAAGATATATGTGTAGTTGGTTCCACAGTGACTGACTGAAATCTAAAAATGTGTCTTCTTGCCTTCTGCTTTGCTAAATTCTTCTGATGGCTCTGGTCAGCCAGCTGTGCTCTGTACTGCACTTTGGGAGGAGTTCATATGACGGTCACTCTTTTCCCAAGTGCTGTATTAGAATTGGTTATCATTTGTATTACAGTAGAAACTAGGAATGCCAGTTTAAGGATCAGGCCCTCATTGTGCTATGCAGAACAGAAAAGTAGCTAAGAGACTGTTTCTGCCCCAGAGATCTTACATACTATTGGAACATTACTACCCTTAGGTGGTATTCACAAGAAAAGTGACATGCAAAGCCAGTTTTCACTTTAAACATCAGGTGAGGAAAAATGTATCAAAAGACTTGATGAGAGGTTAGAAACCTTAGCCAGAAGCTGAGAGACAGACACAGGTTGTACTCCAAGCCCAGTGCTGGGGTACCATAATGAAATTGGGCTCGAGGGAAGTGCTAAGCTTATCTAAGGGTATGTCTACACTGGCAGAGTTACAACGCCAGCAGTTACAGTGCTGCTCAGAGAGCGCAGAAGGGAAACTGCTGTTGTGTGTTCACACTGTCCGCTGCCTGTGCAATAGCATGTTCACACTTGTGGCACTTGCAGCGATATTCGGAGCGGTGCACTCTGGGCAGCTATCCCACAGAGCATCTCTTCCTCTTCTGCCGCTAAGAGTTGTGGGAAGGCGGAAGGGATCACGGGGCATCCTGGGTCCTGTCCCAATACCCCATGATTCATTGCTTTGCATCACAGCAATCCCTGTGCTTCCATCCACTTTTGGCACAATCTTTCAACGATTTGTGTACTGTGTGCTCTGCCTCTTCAGTCTGCAGGAATGGATCCCGAACTGTTGACCAATATGCTGCCCGATCTGACTAAAACTATTCCTTAAGCTACAAAGGCAAGAGGAGTGTTACATTGATCTTGTCATGCGTAGTAGTTACGACACGAGATCATGGAGGTGCTGACGACAGTGGAACACCGCTTTTGGGCGCTGGAAACAAGCTCTGAGTGGTGGGATCACATCGTCATGCACGTCTGGGATGATGAACAGTGGCAGCAGAACTTTCGGATGAGGAAAGCCACATTCATGGGACTGTGTGATGCGCTCGCCCCAGCCCTGCGGCGCAAGGACATGAGAATGAGAGCTGCCCTGCCATTGTAGAAGCATGTGGCGATTGCATTGTGCAAGCTGGAGATTGCATTGTGGAAGTGATTAGTTGCTAACTAGTTCGGAGTGGGAAAGTCGACTGTTGGACTTGTGTTGTTGGAAGTGTGCAGGGCCATTAATTGCATCCTGCTCCGAAAAAACGTGATTCTGGTCAACATACATGACATTATGGATGGCTTTGCACAAATGGGCTTCCCTAACTGCGGAGGGGCGATAGATGGCGTACACATTCCAATTCTGGCACCAGACCACCTAGCCACTGAGTACATTAATGGGAAGGGGTATTTCTCAGTGGTTCTCCAGGCGCTTGTGGATTACCAGGGGCATTTCACAAACATTAATGCAGGCTCGTCCGGAAAGGTCCATGACGGATGCATCTTTTGGAACACTGTCCCGTTCAGGAAGCTGCAAGCAGAGACTTTCTTCCCGGGCCAGAAGATCACCATAGGGGAAGTTGAAATGCCCATTGTGATCCTGGGAGACCCTGCCTACCGCTTAATGCTGTGGCTTATGAAGCCATACATGCGGCACCTTGACAGCAGCAAGGAGCTGTTCAACAACAGGCTGAGCAAGTGTAAAATGACTGTTGAGTGTGCTTTTGGCCGCTTAAAGGGCCGCTGGTGCTGCCTATATGTGCTGGACCTGGCTGATGACAATATACCTATGCTTATAGCTGCATGCTGTACACTCCATAATATTTGTGAAGGGAAGGGTGAAAGCTTCACTCAAGGATGGACTGCTGAGGCTCAGTGCCTGGAGACTGAATTTGAACAGCCAGAGACCAAGGCTATTAGAGGGGCACAGCATGGAGCCATAAGGATTAAGAGTGCCTTGAAGCAGCAAGTTGAAGCTGAAAGCCACTAATATTTGTTGCTATGCTTGGGAGTGCAGTGCTTGTAATGCTAGGAGGTGATTGTGATTGGTGCAGATGATGCAATATGAAGGTTTAAGATAATTGTCTGATGCTTTTCCAGGGCTTTCCAGGGCTATGTTTGCTTTCAATTAATAGAATAAAGATTGCTTTCAAATCAGCCCAATTCTTTTATTAAAAAACAACAGCTGGAGGAGAGAGACAAACAAATAAACACATCAGCACTAAGGGAGATTGGGGGAGGGGAAGGTCTCAGGAGGAGGTGGGGGACGGTTAAAGATTTGTGTATGTCCAGGGATCATATTCAACCTTCTCCTTTAGAGTACAATGAAGCGGGTACTGTACTTCAACAGAGCTAAACTGCAAAGGGATGGGTGTTGAGTGCAGTGGGTACTGGGATTCCACAGTGCTGGACTGTAATGGGGAAGGAGTGGAATGCCGCGGGTACAGACTGGTGCCAGGAGGTTCATAAGAGTGTGTTGGCGGTGTCTGGGGGGTGCACGGGAAAGTGTTTTGCGACTCCAGCTGCAGGGGAGGGCAGGCGCGTAGCTGCTCGGTTTGCAGTTCTAGTATCACCTGGCGTGTGTCTGCTTGGCGCTCCATAATGTTTAAGAGCTGCTCTGTGGCTTCATTCTGGCATGCCGCATTCTCCTTTTGGTCCCTCTTCTTGCTGTGACGTTCCCCTCTGCTGTTATCCAGACCGGTGATCTGCTAAGTCACTCCAATCCTTGACTCTGGGAGCCAGCCTTACCCTGCTCTGCTGTGAGAACCCCCACTCCTGGGCTGTTCACACACAGCCTCTGGCATGTAAGTTGCTCCCAGCTGCTTGCAGCCGAATGACACTAGCCAGTATCTCCGTTCCCAGATACAACCATAGGAACCCCCATCTTGCAGTGTCCAGTTATGCCTGCTGGACACTGCAAGCTTATATAAGTTCATCAATTTTCCAAAGAAATTTATATGTACCAGGCTTGTTATCCCAAGGAGAGTCTCTGATACGCTTCAAACCAAGCGCACTGCTTCAGGTAGAATAAACAAACAGATTTATTAACTATAAAGATAGGTTTTTAAGTGATTATAAGTCAAAGCGTAACAAGTCAGATTTAGTCAAATGAAATAAAAGCAAAACGGATTCTAAGCTGATCTTAACACTTTCAATGCCCTTACAAACTTAGATGCTTCTCACCACAGGCTGGCTGGTTGCCCTTCAGCCAGGCTCTCCCCTTTGATCAGCGCTTCAGTCACTTGGTGGTGGTGGTGACTGTAGATGTAGGTGGAAGAGAGAGGAAGAGCATGGCAAACGTCTCTTCCTTTTATCATGTTCTTTCCTCCCTCTTGGCTTTGCCCCCTCCTCCCCCCCCTTCAGAGTCAGATGAGCATTACTGAGGCCTTGGCTACACTTGCAAGTTACAGCGCTGTAAAGCCTCCCCCAGCGCTGTAACTCACTCCCCATCCACACTGGCAGGGCACTTGCAGCGCTGTATCTCCCTGGGTACACCGCTGCAGGTACTCCACATCTCCGAGAGGAATAACAGCTGCAGCGCAGTGGCTACGACTCACAGGTGTGAGTGTAAACGCTTGCAGCGCTGTACTAATCACCTTGTCAAGTGGCCAATCCTCTCCATTGTTGTGACTGGCTGCAGGAATGCGTAAGTGCCGGTTTCAAAGCTCATACTGCAGAGAAAAGCAAACAATTTGCAGCTTGCTTTGAGTGAGTAAACGAATGAGCAGGGGGCCGGGAGTTCGGAACTTGCAAAATAGAGAGCTGACATGCTCCAAAAAGCACTCTCTCTCCCCCCCACACTCCCTGTCACAATCCACCCCACCCCCCCGTTTTGAAAAGCATGTTGCAGCCACATGAATGCTGGGATAGCTGCCCATAATGCACCGCTCCCAACACAGCTGCAAATGTTACAGGTGTGCCACACCACCGCGCTGGCAGCTGTCAATGTGGACAGACTGCAGCGCTTTTCCCTACTCAGCTGTACAAAGACAGGTTTACCTCACAGCGCTGTACAGGCCTGAGTCTCTCCAAGAAAGGTTGAGCAATTCCCCTGGTGTGGGCTCATGCAGATGAGTCATTGCATTGTAGCTCCCTTGCTGGACAATGGCAGTTGATGGGTTGTTTGTTTGACACACCGCCCGGGCGTTGGTTACTTTCCTTGCTGTTGCCTCTGGGGAGCTAATATTTGGCTGATTCTCCTGACTTATAGCATGTTTTAGTGACAACCATACTACACAATTCTCATAAGTTCATATGCATTAATGATGCACCTCTACCGCGATATAACGCTGTCCTCGGGAGCCAAAAAATCTTACCGCATTATATCGAATTTCCTTTGATCTGCCGGACTGTGCAGCCCCGCTCTCCTGGAGCACTGCTTTACCGCGTTATATCCAAATTCGTGTTATATTGGGTCGCGTTATATCGGGGTAGAGGTGTATACGTATATGGATAGAAAAATGAGTTTCAGCAGATCATAACCCTTTCCCTAATGCCTTACAAGGCATGCTTTATAAATAAGATTGCGTTTATATGAAAATGAGGAATATGGGGGTTATAGCACGCTTCCCCAAGGTATATAATGTCACACCCGCCACTCCTTCAATTCCTGTTTTTTTGGCGGTGGAGTGCATCATAACCTCACGCAGAAAGTCCTCTTTAGTTCTTTGTGGCCGCTTTCTAATTCTACACAGCTGTTCAGCCGGCGATAACAAAGAGGGAGGCTGGGCTCCCAAGGTCATCTCTCTCTGGGAAGCCAAAACGCAACATTTTACAGAAGCAGTATTGTTTGCAACCCACAGAACAGTGATTCAATGATTTAAAACACGGCCACTATTCACATACCTGTTACTAACTGGCTGACCCCAGGCAAGCACACATGAGCCACAAGACCCCCAAAATGGTGAGTAACCGCAGGGGCAGGGGAAATCAGTGTTCCCGGACCCTATTGTACACTGGGCACGTGGTTCTTGGGGAGAGCCAGCACTCTGGGCGGTGGGGCCTGATAATCATTTCTGTCCCCATATTTTCCACAGGCTGTGTTCATTATGGAAGATATTGTGCTGCTGAGGGTGAGCAGGGAATCAAGAGAGGGTCTTTTCCAAGACTGCGGCTTCTGCCCTGGCCCTTACGTGGCTTGTCTGAGTGCGGCAATGGTTCCCCCCGCTCTCCCCCGTGATGGCAGAGTGGCACGGGAAAGTTACCGTTAATGGGGCAAGAAACAGCAGCTCTGCCAAAGAACCTGCGGCAGCGGATTGCCCAGTATCTCCATGAGAGTTTCCTGGAGATCTCTGAGGCAGATTCCCGTGAAGTGAGGGAGTCAGTCAACAGCCTGTTCCGCTGCTCAGACTAGGCATGTGGTGGTACGTGCATCATACAGACACAAGCCTGCTTTCTACAACCCTCCTGCACCCAACAGCTTGCTTCAGCGATTCCCAAAATCAAATCCACTTAGTAGGGGCCTCCTCTTCTGTTTGCACTTCGCTAAAATCCGACAGCTGTGACTGGCTAGCCTCCTCTGGGGTAGAAAAGAGGTCCTGGCTGCATGCATCTCTGACCTCAGAGTCATCCTCTGCCTCTGGGTCCCCCTCCACATCCTAAGATTTCCTCCTGGCTCAGTCCACTCTCGACTGTCACGTGAACTACCAAAGTATCCACAGTGGCCTTCGCAGTGGAGGTGGGGTCACCACTGAGTATCACGTCCAGCTCTTTGTAGAACCGGCAGCTCGTGGGCGCAGCACTGGATTGGCGGTTTGCCTCTCGCGCCTTGTGGTAGGCATTCCGCAGCTTCTTCACTTTGACCCTGCACTGCAGTGTGTCCCGGTCATGGCCCTTTTCTGTCATGCATCATGAAATCTGTCTGTAGGTATCACAGTTCCTACGGCTGGAGTGCAGCTGGGACTGCACAGCCTCCTTTCCCCAAATGCTGATGAGGTCCAGCAGTTCGGCATTGCTCCTAGCGGGGGATCGCCTGGTGCTTGGAGCAGGCATGGCCATCTGAAAGATGCGCTGAGACCACTGCACGCGTCACCGAGCAAACAGGAAGGGGACGTTCAAAATTCCAAAGGAATTTAACGGGGTGAAGATGATGGTTGGTCACCTGAGGGCAGGGCAGTAGAGTTCAAACTGATGACCAGAGAGGCATGAACAGGCATTGTGGGACACCTCCTGGAAGGTCGATCGCAGTGCTATAATTGACCGGGTTGTCTACACTCGCACCGCGGTGTTGTACCCCAGCGCAGAAAGCTGTACGCCTCTTGTCAGGGTGGTTTTTTTACAGCACTGCAACTGCGCAGTTTCTGCACATTAAGTGGCTTGGCAGTGTGTACACCTCGGGAGTTACAATGCAGAAAGCTGCTTTACTGTGCAGAATCTTGCCAGTGTAGACAAGGCCTAAGACAATATGCTTGTAGGCCTTTTTTATTATTAACCTTTTTTCTCTCTTTGCTGTTGTTTTGAAGTATCTGGCTGAAGTCACTGTATTTTCATGCTGTTCACAGGCTCCCGAAGGGAAGTCTGTATATAGCAGGAGCAAAACCCGTTGGACCTGCTGAGGAAGTGTGGTTGGTAAATGGGGATGCTGTAACCTGGAGACCCAGTCTAAAAGTGGGGTGAACCATAGGAGTCCGCCTTGAAAGAAGTATAGGTGTGAGCCTGTCACTTGAAAGAGGTGCCACAGAGAGGCCCAGAGAGAGGTGAAATGTTCAACTCACCCTGAACCATTACACTAATATGTCCTGATTTTCAAGAAATTATAACTTTACAAACTTTAATAACGTTCTTTCAATGTAGTTATTTTGCAGAAGCTACAAAATTAAAATGAAATATCTTTTCATATGTCTTTTGTAAAAACAATAAAAATCTGATTCATGCAGGAGTCTGGCACGGTGACCTTTCAGCTTTAAAGATCAGAGGAAAAAGGAGAAAGAAGTGACTGCGTGAAGGAGTATCAGAGAGAAAAAACATCTAGCAGTGCAGCTTGTGAAGGAGAGAAGAGTAACTGAGAAAGCTAAAAGGTGAATAGTGTCCTGTGTGTTCCATGCAGATTTATAGCCTCCTCTAAGAGAGCAACATTCCCCCATTCACATGAATGGGATATCTGCCTGTAGAACAGCATTAAGAAACTGGTCTATTATTGACAATTGTTTTCTGCAGTGGGAACCAGTTCTGAGTGCAATTTAACTGCTGGTGCTGGTTGAGGTAGGGTTCAGTCATGCCTTCTGCAATGGTGCTGGGAAATGGTTTTGTCCTATCAACATTAGCAGTCTAGTACCAGTTCATGGGGGAGAAAGCTGCTGAAAACCACTGTTGGGAGTAGGTCAAGTTCAGAGTGCCTGGGTGGGGTTGATTTAAAGGGCTATGTTTGCAAAGGGACACAGTTTCCTGATTCACATGTGCAAATGTGTGGTTTTCAAGGCACATACCCTGCTTTGGAAAAACTGGCCCCAAACACCAAGGAACAAATTGATTTTTGTTTCTTTTTGGGCTATGCTCCTGACATGGTATCTGAAATTTTAATGCAGGCAGGTGCTGTCTTATAATTCTGGGATACAAACTCCACCTGTCTTCTTACAATGATACGGGCCAATCAGTTTAAAAAAAATCTGACCAATCCAAGCACATTTATTGCGGAGTTGTACCCACTGCTTGCAGAACAGAAACAGAGATAATTTCAATGTCCTGTTGTTGGCAGGGATGGATATAACATGCTGATAGGTAAAATCATGTAAAAAGTAAGATCTAGTCACCCTAGAGAACAAAAGCCAGTTTTAAGAGCCCATTCAATTAGCAGGACATCTAGATGTTAAGAAGGGTGACTCAAATTCAAATAAAAAGAACAGGAGTACTTGTGGCACACCTTAGGGACTAACAAATTTATTTGGGCATAAGCTTTCGAAAGCTTATGCCCAAATAAATTTGTTAGTCTTTAAGGTGTGCCACAAGTACTCCTTGTTCTTTTCGCTGATAGACTAACACGGCTACCACTCTGAAACCTAACAAATTCAAATGTTACCACTGGTCTGTGCACATGTAAGGCTAACAACTTCAAAAGCTCGGGGGAATAATGGGTAACTTAGCCATTTCCCTGGGAATGCAAGAGTGGATCCTGCAGAGATGAGCTAATCAAAGTGCTTAACTGATGGGCAAGGCTCAATCCTCTATGATTACATAAGAGAGGATATTTGAACCCAAACACAGCAGAACAGAGGAGGGGGAAGAATTATGTGGTGGCTTGCCAGATTTTCTTACAGAAATGGTATATAGGCAATTCTCTGTAAGTACATGATTTTAGGATCTTATCTACTATTAATTTAATAACATCTTGAAAATAATTGTTCTTGCTCTGGTAATTGTTTTATGCAATATGTTTGCTGAAGGATCAAAAATGGACACCGTGTAGAGTCAAGCACAGGAGTTTATTACACACAGCGCTGGCGGAGTGTCATTTTGCTTATCAGGCTCAGAGACACTGCAGAACAATTAATTACAATAGATTATATAAGGTGCTCATTGGGCAGAGAGAAACGACGGGGATGGGTTTCCTAAGTCCCTGGATAGGTTCTAGCAGCAAGACAAGATAAGCACACTAAGCCAATGGTCTAAAAGATTACATAATGGCTCCACCCAAGGCTCAAATTAACATATTGCGGACATATACACAAGGAACACAGAGGTGAGGTCTTTCTCAGCGCTTCATGTGTCTGTAACATATGAACATATGTCTATTAAAGTGTATAGGTTAAATCCTAATTTTGGGGTCCACAGGAATGCGGTAGCAGCTGTCCCAGTTGACCCAACAAGTACATTCCTGGAGATTTAAAGCAAAAAAGCAGTAATTAGTATTTAACAATAACAATTGTTTATAAGTTTACCCTTGCATTTCTGTGGGCTAGGATTGGCATACATCTCTGAGGGAAGGGTGTCATAACTTATGTCAATTTATATTAGGCCTCTCCCTGAACTCTGTCTGGGATCTGAGGGGTATTGTACCACTATCTCCTCCCTGCATTAGGGAGTAACCATGAGGTTTTTCTCAGCGCTTCATGTTTCTGTAACTTGCGATGAGGACGCCCAATTACATTCGGAGTTATGCTGACTCTGCTCACTGACTTGAAACACACAAGGTTATCTGTTTACCCCAACTTTCTCTTAGCTACGTATTGTTCTTTGTTAGCTAGTCCTCATCTGGGCCTACATGAAAAGTTCTTAGCAGAAACCGTAGTTAAGATTTTACATCCACAGCAAATGAATTTTGGCCCTTCATTTGCAAACAGTTTTTTTTTTTGAATATTGTTTTGTTTTGTGGTATCCAAATTCAAAGACTGGATGCAACTTGACTCTGAGGGAAGTGTGTGTACGTCTAACAACTAACCATTGTTGTATGGAGTATATGTAGCTGTCTCTCTCTGAAAACTAATTCCACATTCTTGGAATTTAAACTTTGTTTCTGGGTTGATCAGAGAGGGTGTTTGTAATCCAGGGCCTGTGGGCTAATTATTTGGAATTACTGCCTATGTACACATCGGGTTTGGGGAAGTCTGGCAAGTCGTGTTGTTAAGACACCATAATGCTGGTGAAATGGCATCCATTTTGTTAGGGCTGGTCCACATGCAAGTTTGCACTGAAACAACAAATCAATTTTCATTCATGCTTTATAACAAAGTGTGGATTAAAACACACTTAGTTATTTTGGTGCAAGTTTGTGGACCATTTTATTTCAGAATAGAAGTGTCCTATTTTGACTTAAATTGGTTAAAAAAATGGCATAGGTTTGTGTCTAAAATGATTGCATTGGCTATATGTAATTTCCCCCAAAGCAAAGTATTGTGGGATTAGATTGATTTGATGGTGTGGTCTAAATTCTTTAACATATAGGAGTGTATTCTGATCATACTACATGCAGACTTGTGTGCCAGTTTCCCACACTGTGAAAAGAGAATGTACTCCATAGGGTACAATTCTGATAGACTAGATGAGAGAGAATATTTTTGTAATTGATTGTTGTTGGTTTCCCCCCCCAACCTCTCTTCCTTTCAGATGTCAACTCTACCAAGGATAGCAAAATCTAAAGCAAAACCACTGGTATCAGAAGAAGATGAATTACCCTCCTTTCTTAAATCGTAAGATTAATTTTCCATTCAAATTCTTTGGTCGACACAACATATTTGTTACAACCCTGTTTCAGTAATGCATATTTGTTGCATATAATTTGCTTCAAGTTTGAGGTTGTGAGGCCATTCTGGTGCAGTATAAGTGAGACAAAGGGCTTTCTCAAGATCCCTGGTCAGAGGAGATGAAAGGATTAATGTAAAAAAGGGATTGATTTACTAAACACCCCTTCCCCCACCTGCATACTTAACACACACAATGAAAATAACAAATGGCAAAATGTGTGTTAGGCCTTGTCTACACTTGCAAGTTGGAGTGCATTAAATCAGCCCCGGGCGCCCTAACTCCTGAGGTGTCCACACTGGCAAGGCGCTTAGAGCGCCTGGACTCCGTGGCTGAAGCACCCCTGGTTATCCACCTCCACGAGAAGCATAGAGCTTGCTGCGCCCAGGGTGGAGTGCCGGGGTATCAGTGTGGACGACATATTGCATTACTGTGCTGTGATTGGCCTCCGGAACCGTCCCATAATCCCTTGAAGTCAAGTGGCCACTCTCATAATGGTTTTGAACTCGGCTCCAGGCATGCGGATATCCCCTTTCAAAGCTCTGTTTCTGACAGCCGGCATGCTTATCTGCTCCGGGACACAGAGCAAACCATTACTGTGAAATGCTCCTGCTGCAGAGGCAGGCGTGTGTGTGAGAGTGTGAGTGAGAGAGAGGCGGGGGGTGGGGGCTGGGGGCTGGGGGCTGATGCTGTTTTGTAAATTCAGACAGCCCTCCCCCCTGCCGCTATCTGAACTTACAAAACAGCATACTGACACACTTTCTGCCCCCCAAAACATGCTGTCTTTTCCACCCCATACCCACAACATACTCCCTGTCACACTCCATCCACCCATTTGAAAAGCACCTGGCAATCTAGTACTGTAGGATGTCCTGGAACAACGGGATTGGGAAATCTGCATCATGTGATGCTGTGCCTGCCCCATTAGGCCTTGCAAACCCTTTCCAAAGCACGTTGCAGCTACTTGCACACGGGGATAGCTACAACAATGCACTGCTCTCTGTGGCCTTGCAAGAGCTGCTCATGTGGCCACGCCACTGCGCTTGCAGCTGACAGTGTGAACTCATGGCAGCGCTTTCCCTGCTGCTGTCTCTGAGGGCTGGTTTAACTCCTGGTGTTCTACATCTGCAAGTGTAGCCAAGCCCTTAGAATAAAGACTAACTACTAAAGTCCCCAAAACAAAACCAACCATGTACAAACCTGTATGTACCACTTTAGCAAGGCCAGAGGTCTGCATGGAGTAGTGCTAGATCCTGCACTTCACTCCAGCCACTAACTGCAGTAGGATAAAAGGCTTTACTTATAGGCTCTGCATCCCTTCCTGCTCATCTTCCCTGCCCATTTCCCTTTACTTCAGAAAACAGCTTTACAATCTTTCTTAGGCTCCATCTATACTTAAAACTTATATTGAAAAAATCAGCCCCCTTAGCGACATAGTTATGCTGACAAAAATGCCATTGTAAATGCAGCTGTGTCAATGGAAGAGTGCTGCTGTTGGTGTAGTTAATGTTTGGGAAGGTGGTGTTCCCAAACTGGCAGAAAAACTCCTGCTGTCAGCATGCACGGCCTCTGTGCTTAGGGGACTGTATCGGTCTAGGCTCTGTAGTATAGATATAGCCTTACAGATGTTTTTTCCTCTTGCAATGTTTACTTTTGTTTCAGCTTCTCTGAATCAGAGGAGGAAGAGGAGGAGTGGGAACCAAAAAGCAAAGTGGCAAGTAAACGTAGGCTGCCAAAAAAAACTGAGTCAAAACCTAAAAAGGCTGCTGCTCCACGGTCAGCTGTGGTTAGGAAAAGGACCAGGAAGACAGCAGTAAAAGAGGAGCCAGTAGGTATCTGTAAGCAGGACACACATAACTACTAAAGCTGTCAAATGCAATGGCCAAAATTTTCCTACTGAGAGTTGTAGGTGCTCAATGCCTCTGAGAATTAGGCCATACATCTCTTTATAGCCATGAGGTTTATATATTAATTTAAAAAAAACCCTATCTACCTTGTCCCCTCCTTTAGAGGAAACGAAACAGCACTGAAATGTTATTTTGTTGTACTGCGCCTGCATTCTCTTCCACCTTTTCACAGCTCTGGTACTCCAGATAAATTCCTAGCACAATGGAAGGGATAGAAATGCTGTACATGTTATACTACCATGAGTTTAGTGTTGGTTCCATAGTGCAGCTTGCAGAATATTTTTCAGTAAATCTTTACCCAGCAGCAGTGAAGCCAGTTCAGTTTGAAGACCTAATGAGTATGTTTGAATGACTTTCCTTGTGTCTTTCATCAAATATTTGATACTAAAATATAAGAGTAGGGCCAAGAAATACTCAAGATTAGAAAAAACTGCAGGGAGGGTATTCATCACAAGGGAAGCTACTCTGTTTGTAACTTACTCTAATGTGCTTTGGTATTCCAGCGTGCATGGCCTATGTATAAGATCCCCTGTGTTTGGCGCTCCCTTTGTTACTGTGTTTGCCAGCCTTTGATCCTGGATCCCAAAGAACTTTGATGGAAAAACTGGGGCACAAGCCAGTTGTGACTTGCCCAAGGATTCTCAACAACTTAGTGTAAGGGATGGAATTGGAACTCAGGAGGTGCCTTCTAGTTCCAAACTCAGTCTGTTAGAGCAGTGGTTCTCAAAGCCGATCCGCTGCTTGTTCAGGGAAAGTGCCTGGTGGGCTGGGCCGGTTTGTTTACCTGACGCGTCTGCAGGTTTGGCCGATCGCGGCTCCCACTGGTCACGGTTCGCCGCTCCAGGCCAATGGGGGCTGCGGGAAGGGCAGCCAGCTTGTCCCTCGGCCTGCGCCGCTTCCCGCTGCCCCCATTGGCCTGGGATGGCAAACCGCGGCCAGTGGGAGCCGCGATCGGCGGAACCTGCGGACGTGGCAGGTAAACAAACCGGCCTGGCCCGCCAGGGGCTTTCCCTGAACAAGCAGCGGACAGGCTTTGAGAACCACTGTGTTAGAGCACTTAATTATATATACATGATGTAGGCAGTGAAACCCACGGAATACATTCTCTCCATAGGTAACCCTGTTTTAAGAGAGCAGTTTAAAAATAATTCCGAGATTTCTAGAGTAACTTTGATCTTCAAATCCCATCTCTACTAGGCTGCAGTTTTTGTTATCTTTTTGCTGGTCCTTTGAAGGTCTGCTTAAGACAGGCTGCACTGTAATTAGGGGCCTGATTTTACAATGCTGAACACCAACTGTGAGGCTCTGAGCACCTCTCAGTATAGGGCCATAACTTAGGAAAATGATGTCTGCCATCAAGTTCTTCATGTGACAACACTTATGTTAAAGCTGCTATGTTTTTATAGGACTAATTCATGATATTCAGTGTTTAATTTATTTTGATGGATTATTTGGCAGAATGTATCTTTGCCTATTGCTGCTGATGAAGACAGTAAAGATGGACTGAAACTTTTACAGCCTAAAGAAGACGGAGACCCCAAACCAAAACCTAGAACTAAAAAACCAAAAATGCCTCGGGGAACAAAAATAAATGTTAGTCAAGAAAAGATGAATAACCTAGATAGTGATGAAATACCCTCAACAAGTGCGCCTTTGATGGAAAATGAAGTAAAGCAAGAGAAATATGAAGAAGATTTTACATTTGATGAACCCCCTTTAAAAAGGATAAAATTGACAACATGTCCTCAAGGAAAACCAGTAAAACATCCTGGGAGCACCAAACACCAAGAGGAATTAGAAATGAACTGGGACATTGTGCAGGTATGACATCTCTTCCATTTCTTTATAGCAGTCGACTAAAGCTCTACTGTAGCTTACAGAAATAGGACTAACTTGGGCTCTGGTACACATTCGTGATCCTTATTAACTTCAATAAGAGCTGTTGACACATTCCAGGAAGTAGCATGGTACTCTTAAATAAATAGTGCTTGAGTTACTTTATTTACTACAGTTTGTTCTTAGCCTGAACATAGGCCATGACAAGATACACAGATGAAAGTTATAGTTCACTATAAAATGCCTCTGAATAACAAGTTTTACAAATTTCCATTCAGATATCATCTGACATTTATGACTTCTAGACAAACTTTGAATTAAAGATTGTTTAGCGATTTACAGAACAATCTCACTTTCTTCCTCTTTATCACCATTAGAGCTTGAGGGAGTTGCAATTCAAAGACTGTAGCAGCTATGGAAATCTTGAAAATTTAGGATTTTTTTTTTTTTGGCAGACTTCATAGTAATTTATAGAATGTAAGTTTTAAGTAAATAAATGATGGCCCATTTGTTTTGGAGATAGACTTCAGCATATATATTAGCCAGAATGGAACCTTCATCCAGATTGACTTAAAACAATAATGTCAAATAGTGTGAGGACATCTTCATGCATCCCAGTAGAATATTAACTTTGAAGCCTAATCATGACCATTTAAATGCAGATGTTGTAGAAATAGCCAGTTAATGCCCTTGTTCTACGAGGCTAGATGTAGCTATGGAACACTAGGACATGACTGGAATAGGGCAGCACATTGTAGCATACTCATGCTACTGTACTGTACAGCTTGCTACTACCTTAAAAATATTAGACTAGATTATCAGAATTCTCTCCCTGACTTCCTTGAAATTCTGCTGACTTCTAAAGGGAAGAAATTCCTTCAAATATTGTTGGCAAACTCCTTGAAGTTCTCCCATGTCCTCGTTTATTATCTAAGCCTGTGTGTGCATTATGCTGTTGGTTATAACTAGGTACTCAGTAAGGTACATAAGATATTTTATGTAGCCTCAAATGTGTTACTGTTAATGTGATTTGTATTATCACAGGTGAGCATGTGTGTGTTGTATAGTCATATAGAGTAAAATTTTCAGAGGCTTCTGAGTCACTTAGGCCTGGTCTACACTACGGGTTTAGGTCGACTTTAGCAGCGTTAAACCGAATTAAGCCTGGACACGTCCACACAACGAGGCCCTTTCTTTCGACTTAAAGGGCCCTTTAAACCGGTTTCTTTACACCACCTCCGACGAGGGGATTAGCGATAAAACCGGCCTTTGCGGGTCGGAATTGGGGTAGTGTGGACGGAATTCGATGTTATTGGCCTCCGGGAGCTATCCCACAGTGCTTCATTGTGACCGCTCTGGACAGCGCTCTCAACTCAGATGCACTGACCAGGTAGACAGGAAAAGACCCGCGAAGGTTTGAATTTCATTTCCTGTTTGCCCAGCGTGGAGAGCACAGGTGACCACGCAGAGCTCATCAGCACAGGTAACCGTCATGGAGTCCTCCCAGGATCGCAAAAGAGCTCCAGCATGGACCGAACGGGAGGTACGAGATCTGCTCGCCATATGGGGAGATGAAGCAGTGATAGCTGAACTCCGTAGCAGTAAAAGAAATGGAAAAGTATTAGAAAAGATCTCCAAGGCCATGAAGGACCGAGGCCATAACAGGGACACACAGCAGTGCCGCGTGAAAATTAAGGAGCTACGGCAAGCCTACCACAAAGCCAGAGAAGCAAACGGAAGGTCCGGGGCAGAGCCGCAAACTTGCCGCTACTACGCGGAGCTGCATGCGATCCTAGGGGGTGCAGCCACCACTACCCCAACCGTGTGCTATGACTCTCTCACTGGAGAAACACACAGGGAAGACGGTTCGGGGAACGAGGAAGATGACGATGGAGGTACTGTAGGTAGCTCACAGCAGCAAGGAAGCGGAGAAACCGGTTTCCCCAACAGCCAGGATATGTTTGTGACACTGGACCTGGAACCAGTAACCCCCGAACTCACCCAAGACCCTCAGGGCACACAGGAGACCTCTGGTGAGTGTAACTTTGTAAATATTTGTAAACATTACAAAAAAAAAGCAAGCAAGTCTGTTAACGTGTATGGGGATGGAGCGGAAATCCTCCAGGGACATCTCCAGAAAGCTCTCCTGGTTGAAATGGGGTGATTTTATTAAGGGGGACATTCAGAGGCGCCCGTTCCTGCTATTCGGACCAGAAATGTTCCCCGCTGTTAACCACGCGGTGGGGGGGAGGGGTGAAGTGATCATCCCAGAGAATCGTGTGTGTGTGTGTGTGTGGGGGGGTGGTTTACTTGTGTTTGTGCCGCATGTTAACCGGGAAACCGCAGCCCCCTCCTTTTACATTGAAACCCCATTTTAAATGGACAACCCAATTCATCCTTGATATGGGAAATGCGCTGCTGTTTGCAACCTTTCCCGCATGTTAAGAAGGTTAAATAAGCCAAAACACTGTGGCCTACGATGGCTGCCTGCAAGCTGAAATATGCGACCTTGTAATGAAAGAGTGTACCCATTGTTCCTTAAAATGTGTCTTTTTTAACCACCTCTCCCTTCTCCTCCACCAGCTGCAAATGTTTCTCCTTCGCAGAGGCTCGTGAACATTAGAAAGAGAAAACGTAAGACGAGGGACGAGATGTTCACGGAGCTGCAGATGTCCTCCCACGCTGATAGAGCACAGCAGAATGCGTGGAGGCAGTCAATGTCGGAGATGAGAAAAGCCCAACATGAACGAGAGGAGAGGTGGCGGGCTGAAGACGATAGGTGGCGTCAGCTTGCAGACAGACGGCAAGAGGCAATGCTCCGTCTGCTGGAGCATCAAAGTGATATGCTCGAGCGTATGGTTGAGTTGCAGGAAAGGCAGCAGGAGCAGAGACCGCCGCTACAGCCCCTGTGTAACCAACAGCCCTCCTCCCCAAGTTCCATAGCCTCCTCACCCAGACGCCCAAGAACACGGTGGGGGGGGGCCTCCGTCCACCCAGTCACTCCACCCCAGATGATCGCCCAAGCATCAGAAGGCTGGGCTTCAATAAGAGTTAAAGTTTTAAAATGCAGTGTGTCCTTTTCCATCCCTCCTCCCCCACCCATCCCAGCTACCTTGGCAATTATCCCCCTACCTCTGTAAGGAACTAATAAAGAATGCATGAATGTGAAAAAACAATGACTTTATTGCCTCTGCAAGCGGGAGGGGAGGGGAGGGTGGGGTGGGGTGGTTGGTTTACAGGGAAGTAGAGTGAACCGGGTCGGGGGGGGGGGGTTGGAGGGTTCATCAAGGAGAAACAAACAGAAGTTTCACACAGTAGCCTGGCCAGTCACAAAACTCGTTTTCAAAGCTTCTCTGATGCGCACCGCGCCCTGCTGTGCTCCTCTAACCGCCCTGGTGTCTGGCTGCGCGTAATCAGCGGCCAGGCGAGTTGCCTCAACCTCCCACCCCGCCATAAATGTCTCCCCCTTACTCTCACAGATATTGTGGAGCGCACAGCAAGCAGCAATAACAATGGGGATATTCTTTTCGCTGAGGTCTGAGCGAGTCAGTAAGCTGCGCCAGCGCGCTTTTAAACGTCCAAATGCACATTCCACCACCATTCGGCACTTGCTCAGCCTGTAGTTGAACAGGTCCTGACTCCTGTCCAGGCTGCCTGTGTATGGCTTCATGAGCCATGGCATTAAGGGGTAGGCTGGGTCCCCAAGGATCACGATAGGCATTTCAACATCCCCAATGGTCACTTTCTGGTCCGGGAAGAAAGTCCCTTCCTCCAGCTTTCGAAACAGAGCAGAGTTCCTGAAGACGCGAGCATCATGTACCTTTCCCGGCCATCCCACGTTGATGTTGGTGAAACGTCCCTTGTGATCCACCAGGGCTTGCAGCAGCATTGAAAAGTACCCCTTGCGGTTTATGTAGTCGGTGGCTTGGTGCTCCGGTGACAAGATAGGGATATGGGTTCCGTCTATGGCCCCGCCACAGTTTGGGAATCCCATTTCAGCAAAACCATCCACTATTGACTGCACGTTGCCCAGAGTCACTACCCTTGCTATCACCAGGTCTTTCATTGCCCTGGCAAATTGGATCACAGCAGCCCCCACAGTAGATTTGCCCACTCCAAATTGATTCCCGACTGACCGGTAGCTGTCTGGCGTTGCAAGCTTCCACAGGGCTATCGCCACTCGCTTCTCAACTGTGAGGGCTGCTCTCATCTTGGTATCCTGGCGTTTCAGGGCAGGGGAAAGCAAGTCACAAAGTTCCATGAAAGTGCCCTTACGCATGCGAAAGTTTCGCAGCCACTGGGAATCGTCCCATACCTGCAGCACGATGCGGTCCCACCAGTCTGTGCTTGTTTCCCGGGCCCAGAATCGGCGTTCCACGGTATCAACCTGCCCCAGTAACACCATGATTTCCACATTGCTGGGGCCTGTGCCTTGTGAGAGGTCTATGGCCATGTCAATTTCCTCATCACTCTCGTCGCCGCGCTGCAATCGCCTCCTCGCCTGGGGTCCGGGTTTCGCCTTTGCATGTTCTGGCTCTGCATGTACTCCAGGACAATGCGCGTGGTGTTCATAGTGCTCATAATTGCCGCGGTGATCTGAGCGGGCTCCATGATCCCAGTGCTAGCTATGGCGCCTGGTCAGAAAAAAGGCGCGAAAGTAGTATCTGATGGACCAGGAGAAGGAGGGCGGGAGGGAGGGAGGGCCGAGTGACGACATGGCGTACAGGTACAGGAACAGGGAGAAACACAAACAACTGTCACACAGAATGGTCCCCCCAAAGATTAAACCGGAAACCCTGGGCTTAGCAGGCCGTTGATTTCACGGAGGAAGGGGAAGCAAATGAACACAGAACAAATCTATTTTTTACATCTTAAGGTGGCAGCCGACGCTGCAGCATGAGTGACAGCCATACCAGTATGACGATGACGGGTACCAATCATAATATGCCATCATCTGCCAAAAGGCAAGGGGCTGCTGCTGTGTAGCAATGCAGCCCCACGTCTGCCAGCCCCACGTCCGCCAGCACCCAGCATCGCCCTCGGCCTCTTCTGGGTGCTTAGCAGACAATATTGGGCAATTGGCAGAAAATAGTATATTATGACTGGTAACCGTCATCATCGAAACAGTAGCATGTCTGCCCAGGTGGCCATGATTGACAGCCATACCAGTACGACGACGACGGGTACCAGTCATAATATACCATCGCCTGCAAGGGGCTGGTGCAATGCAGCACTACGGCTGCCAGCCCCACGGCTATCACTCATGCTACACCGTCTACCGCCAAAAGGCAGTTAGCAGCTGCTGCTGTGTAGCAATGCAGTCCCACGTCTGCCGGCACCCAGAGGACATATGGTGACGATGAGCTCAGCTGAGCTGAGCGGGCTCCATGCTTGCCGTGGTATGTTGTCTGCACAGGTAACCCAGGTAAAAAGGCGCGAATCTATTGTCTGCCGTTGCTGTGACGAGGGGGGAAGGGCCTGACGACATGTACCCAGAACCGCCCGCGACACTGTTTTGCATCATCCGGGCATTGGGATCTCAACCCAGAATTCAAAGAAAAGGCGCGAACCGCTTCTCGGCTCGAGCTGTGGCGCAAACGTAGTATCTGACGGCCTAGGGGAAGGAGGGAGGGGGGCCGAGTGACGACATGGCGTACAGGCACAGGGAATTAAAATAAAGAACGGTGGCTGTGCATCAGGGAGAGACACAAACAACTGTCACAGACTGGTCCCCCCCAAAGATTAAACTGAAAACCCTGGGTTTAGCAGGCCATTGATTTGACGGAGGGAGGGGGAAGCAAATGAATACAGAGAAAATCTATTTTTTACATCTTAAGACGACGGTGCAGCGTGACTGATAGCCCTCGGCATCTTTCTGGGTGCTTGGCAGCAAATACGGGGCGGTGTATGACGATGGTCTTCAGGCCTATTGCACAATCGGCTGCTCAGGGAAGACTCTGCTAACGTGCGATGACCCGACTTGTAATAGGCCGGCTAACAGTCATAATACACCATTTACTGCCAAAAGGCAAGCCCCACGGCTGCCAGCACCCAGATCGCCGATGAAGGCTACCAGTCTACTGCACCGTCTACCGCCAAAAGGCAGTTAGCAGCTGCTGCTGTGTAGCAATGCAGTCCCACGTCTGCCGGCACCCAGAGGACATATGGTGACGGTGAGCTCAGCTGTGCTGAGCGGGCTCCATGTTGTCTGCACAGGTAACCCAGGTAACCCAGATAAAAAGGCGCGAATCTATTGTCTGCCGTTGCTGTGACGGGGGAGGGAGGGGCCTGACGACATGTACCCAGAACCGCCCGCGACACTGTTTTGCATCATCCGGGCATTGGGATCTCAACCCAGAATTCCAAGGGGCGGCAGAGACTGCGGGAACTGTGGGATAGCTGTGGGATAGCTACCCATAGTGCAATGCTCCGGAAGTCGACGCTAGCCTCGTACTGTGGACGCGGTCTGCCGACTAGAGCACCTAGAGCATTTTATTGTGTGGACATACACAATCGGCTGTATACAACCGATTTCAATAAAACCGGCTTCTATAAATTCGAACTAATTTCGTAGTGTAGACATACCCTTAGGCATTGTCTACACATACAAGTTGTGCCACTTTAACTATACCAGGATAGTTAAAGCGATGCAAACCACTGTAGGGTAGATGCAGTTACACTGGCATAAAGGGGACTTATCCCAGAAGAGCTTATTCCCATGTACTGAGTCCACACTAAGGATTGTACTGGTATAACTATATCAATAGAAAATTCTACCCCTAACTGAATTAGTATATCAATACAAAATCTGTGTGTAGATCAGGGCTTAGGGTATTTTGAAAATTCTGCCTGTATTTAATTATTGAGACTTCAGTAAAATGAGCTTGATGGCATCATCTTGGTTCCCAGTGGACAAAAGTCTGCAATTTTTTTTAAATACAGGGTTCTGCAATGCCATTTCCCTCCCCCAAAACAACCTACTGCAGCTATTTTTAATAATTGGGTTGGGTTTTTGTATTGATTATTCTGCTAGAAAATTGGCCTAATTATGAAAATTGCATATTTTGGTTAGGATTGATGGCATTCTCACCTCAGTTCAGTTTTAGTGCATGTGAAAGGCCCTGGAGACTGAAGTCTTCTGTTTATCCACAGAGGAGCTGTAGTACTGACAGAGGAAGTATAATCTTCCCCATACCACTGTATCAGTGTACCTTAACCACCCACATGGCTGAGGATATTCCAGGGTACGTTCAGCCCTTGGTTTCTACTAAGACTGATAGCAAAGGTGCCTATAATGTGATGGTGGTTTTTGCGATATTGACCCTTGTCTGTTAGGAATGAGCCTGAGATTATCAAAGTCACATCACACATGGAGCAGTCTTTAATAATGACTTTCTGGTTACCACTGACCTAGTATAACAGGATTGTGGCCACCCAGAGCTTCATGTTCATGTCCTCGCCACAGTGGCCATTTTATTTCATGGTCATCATATGCCAAAACTCATTCTTTTTTCTTAATAAGTACAAATTCAAGTTCAAGGTACCTGTAGCAGTATTATAGTTTATGAAACATGCTTTGGCAAGCCTGGCATTCCATCCAGCAGAGGGCAGTATTGTGCACAAAACAGTACTCTATACTGGCTGGATATGAAACTGAAGTGAAGACACTAAGCCAATTTACCAGCTTTAAAAATAGTTACTTATGTTTTCTTGTGGCAGGTCCTGTCAGAAAGAACAAATATTGAACCATGGGTGTGTGCAAACATAATTTGCCTTTTCCGTGATGAAAACACAATTCCATTCATTGCCCGGTATCGAAAAGAGCTTGTCAATAATCTGGAAGCTGACGCCTTGCGAGAAGTACAGCAAACGCTGGAAGAACTACGGTAAGTAATCTAGTGGGGGAATGTGTGTGTGTGTGTGAAGGAAAGGAGTTAAACGATGTCCTGCTGCCAGGTCTGTGTTCCTTGTGTGGTTGGTTACAATTTGGAACTCTGTGTGTATGGTGTCTAAAAGAGCAATAGTATAATTCCCAGTAGAATATGTTGTGAAGGTGGTAAGTATGCGTCAGTAATGCAAGGGGGGGAAATTCTGACTAGAATGTTCCCATTTAAAAAAAAGAACGCACAAAGATCTTAAAGCCAAAATACTCAAAGTTAAAGAGAGGGGTATACTTGATGCTCCCCTGTCTTTCACTTTCTTTAAGAAGAAGAAAGAGAGTTACTGTTACTAATTGCTCAGTGAGGAGTTATTTCAAATATGTTTTGTGATTTAGAGGCCCCTGAATTATGTAGCCCTGAATCAGAAATAAGCTCCACCCCTTGCACTGATATCTGAACATCTGGAAAAGAAGCCCAGGGCTCCTTTTTGATAGCAGCAAGGGTCGGTCCAGGAGCTTCTAGTGTAGGGTAAGGCGAGTAGCATGTGGTACCTTGGCATTCGTAGCGGGCATGGAAGGCAGCCCCAAAATATTACTGTGATGAGGGAACCAGGCCAGGAGCCAGTAACCCATGCACTCACTTAGCGGAAACAGAGGAAGTGAGTGCAAGGAGCAAGCTGCTATACTTATAAGTAGGTAAGGAGGACAGGGAATCACTCCCCTTCTTCCCCCAGTGCACAGGCACACAGTCTCTCTGGGCCTTTGGAGACACAACAACCCTTTCCAAATAATATAGTTGGGGAGTGGGAAGCACTTATTTGGCCAAGCAGAGCAAGCTGCCGCTGAAGCAGCCCGCAGCTCTCCGTTAGTTCGGACTCCACCGCAGAGGCAATCAAGGCTGCCGCAGTTCCTCCTTGATGCAGTCGTTAGTGTGTCTTTAAAATATGTTTGATGTGCTCTAGGTGGGCAGGGAACAGAGGTAAAGGTTCTATGTGCTGAGATCTCCCCCTTCCAGTCCTGTTGGAGTAGGGGATCCCCCCAGATAGGGGAGAATGCCTGGGACAGGAAATGGAGTTTTGGGCGGGCACGCAGTATTGTGTGCCACTGTCCTCCACTGACAGATCAACTCAAGTGTTTTGTAATGATTTCACTTACTAGTGGCTGCTGGACCCTGTGACGTCCCTAATACTCTCTGCTACTATAGAGACAGATCCTGAGAGGTGCTGAGCATCTGCAGCTCCCGTTGACTTGAGCAAGAGTTCCAGGTGCTCATCACCCTGGATTTAGCTCATAGGTACTTAATATAAATTCTTATTTAGATGAAGTGTCAGACTTGCTGCACTTGGATCACAGGGTGGCAGTGTTACAAGGAACATCAAAGCATAAAACACTTAGCTTGACACCCTTTGCTTGATTTCTAGATTCCCCCCCCCCTACTATTGCAAGCTTTGTTGAACAAATATTAAAATGGGAGAGAAATTATTAGGATTTCTACAGCATTTGTCAGAGTGGGTTCCTCGAGGCTGATGTATGGTGTAGTCTTCCATGGCTTCTGAGGCCAAACACACTGCCTCAACAACATGCTGTCATGAGACTCAGTAGGTTGGACCATATTTAGTGCTAATCTTTTTAATCTGATTTGAAATATGATTATTTATTAACATAAAACCCATGTATTGTAGTACTGTTGCAAAGAAGACACATGCAACAATACAGAAGATAAAGAAAGAAGGAAAGCTATCGGGAGGTCTATTAACAGCCTTATTAAACTGCAAAACTTTGGATGAATTGGACCATGTGGTTAGTGTCTCTTTTTTAAATATGTTTGTGACATTTTATCTTGTACAATTAAAGAAGATGTAATGAACAATGGTAGCTGTGACTAGTGCTGTGAGAATAACTGATTTTTGGTTCGCTGGCCATTCTGGAAAATGGGGAAAAATAGTTTGGGATTGAACAAAACATTTTGTTGAGTTTTTGAGCTTTTTTATATTTTGTAAATAAGCTGAAGAACATTTTGAAATAGTCATTTTTAATCTAAAAATTGAAACCTTTCATTTAGAAGATGCCAAGACAAAATGTCTTGATTTGGGGGGGGGAGGGGTATTTTTGACTGAAACAATTTGGTGAATTTGACACAAATCTGCCAATGTTCTGGTTGACCCAAAATATGTTGCCTAGCTTAGATATGGCAGAAATGTTGATCTCTGCCTTTTTAAATAACAATACATTTTACAACTACTTTTCCCCCCCCACAGTCTGCACCATATAAAACTGGAAGTAAAGGCACCAAAGCTCAAAGGGCCAAACAACTGGGATTAGAACCTGCTGCCATATCTCTCATTGAAAACCCAGTAGAACTCAGTCTGTTTTCTTACATTAAGCCTAATGTCAAAGGTAAGTACTCAGTTCTTGTATGCAGTAATGGGAATTAGAACATACCTTGAATAAAAAACAGCTTTATTTATTAGTTGTCCTTATACTATTGAAATTTAATATGAGAATATCTTACATTGCTTAGAGACTTCAGCGATAGATGCAGTAGAAAAAGCCAAGTTGAAAATCACAGTCATCTATTGTCTAAAAAAAATTCTGGAAAATCTGAAAAGGAAAGCTGGAGAAATGAGAACCT
The DNA here is from genome assembly GCF_013100865.1 of Trachemys scripta elegans. Taxonomy (NCBI): domain Eukaryota; kingdom Metazoa; phylum Chordata; order Testudines; family Emydidae; genus Trachemys; species Trachemys scripta. Next base: position 34,543,581 of record NC_048300.1, read on the forward strand.
GCTACACGGACTGTGGCATGAGGAAATATAGGGTGAATTTCACTACAGCACAGAGGGCCTGTCTAAGGTTCCATCTCTACTTACACCTTGACACAAGACTTATAGTTCAGTATTATAAAGGGACTTGTGCAGGCATCCTGCACTGAGGCAAATTTCATCCACCAAGGCACATCCTAAAAATGTCTGTATTTGGTGCTTGGGAGTGAGTGGGAGCCCTTTAAGTGCTGGGTGGGTGTTGATGGTGCTGAAGAGAAGGCAGTTTGGTATCGGAATGGGTGCTCTAACTACTACTTGTATCACATTTAAATTCTGCAGAACTGATTCTGTCTTTGAAAAGGCGATTATTTGTAGGGGGCAATTTCTGACAATAAACCACCAGGATTGTTGGAGACTGTTCCATAGTGTTAGGCTAGTAAAGCTCTTCTTTTCCATGTCACCTTTTTTTACAATGCATATGCTGAAACTGCTTGTTGATACTGACTCTTACTCATCTCACATTATAAACAGTAATCAAAATATAAAGATTAACTAAAATGGTAAAGTTAAATTGGTCCACATTTAGAATTGTGAATCAGTTGGCAAAATTTATGATTGATTAAGTATCACATTTTAGAGTGCTGCAATATTTCATAAAGCAAGATGTTGCAAGCATTGCTGTGTGCTATACTGTCAGATAATTGATTGTGCTGGGAGAATGCCAGAGCCAAAGGGAAGTGTTTGTAATGAAAGTTGAGATGAATTATCAGGAGTACCAATGCTTGCATTCAAAAGGGACTGTCAGTTATTGGAGTAGCATGTATCATTGTCATTTTTAATATTTGGAATGAATAAACCCTTTTCAATATTCTGCTAGAAATAGAGAATCAGAGCTTGCATTTATATTATGCCTTTCATCCTAAAGGACCATGAGGCACTTTACAAACGACATACAGATAGGAATCAGGTATCAGGGGTGACAGCCAGGTTGACAGCCTGCATGCAGTATGAGAGGAGAATAAATTTTGTTTGATCTCACAGGAGTGAGCTCCTAGTCATGCAAAAACGGTCCCATGGGATTCTGGCTTATGGCTTTTAATTTCTCAGTTGGAATTTTTAGAATGTTCCTAGTAATATGTTATGTATCAAAAAAGAACAAACTCTGAATTAAAAATATGTTGTTTAGGTTGCAAAATGAAGCATTCAGAAATTATGAAATGCCAGAATTTAGGCTGTCTGCAGTCTTCATTCTGCTCCTTTGTGCATATGCATTGTAATATCATTGTTAATTACATGATCACAGTTTTTAACACAGGACCCCTTCCTCCAGCAGTGCACTGGCTAGGTGGTGCTCAGTCAATGGGTAGCTCTTCAATATTTCTCTTATCCTCACCATCCAATGTGCAGATGTATCCTTCATTTACTGCACCCCATCCAAATTCTGCACTGGATACAGAATTATTCATTTCCTCACATGCTTTTCTGTGGTGCCAGTCACTGTAGTGTCTGAGCACCTCACAAACACGAATGAATGTTTAATAGGAAAGACTTGCATCCTTTTTTACAAATGGGAAACTGACACACATAGATTAAGGGCAAAATTTACCACTATTTTGATTTGCTCAATAACTTGCTGCTTGTCCTGTTAATTTAGATAGAATAAAAGAACCCAAAGAGTCAAAGGTGTGTTAATATGACACTGAAACTGTCCAACATTAAACAGTTTTAAACAAGATTTGGGGTTTTGTATACAGAAACCTCAGCATGCTTATTACCATGGTAAACACACCATTAAGAATTCTTTTAACCTTTTATTAAAGATACAGAAAAAGAAGGAAAAATGATTAAACCATTTTAAATGTAATGTATTAAGTAAGGCTTTTATTTGAACAGTATCTCTTATTCCCTTTTGCTTTAGCTGTAGAGAGTCTTTAAAGGAACTCCCCCATGCCCACCCGCCCTTGTTTGATTGTCTTCTCAATGGTAATAACTGTGCTTTTGGAGAAGAGAGAAGTTAGTTGAGATGGGCTGGAACTATTGGTTGGTGGTGTTGCTAAAGTCCAGTTCTGTTTTCTAGAAAACAAGACAAACATATTCACAAGGGAAAAGAAGAGAACAGCAAAGATAAAAAAAAATGCAGGTTCTGTCTTGATGTTGACTTTCACTTGCAATCTCACTGCTGAAAAACAAAGGCACCGCACACAGGTCTTTTCAGTCACTCTGCAACCTGGTAAACTTGAATTAGCATCAGGCTGGTTAGGACATTGCATTTAGCTGCCTTTCTGGTCACAGGCTTACAGCAGTGTTGCAAAATAAACAGTCTTGGCCAGCTAAGTCAGATTGCTATTAGAAGGCAAAGAAGGAGAGGGCAAAAGTATATGATATGTTGGGGAAGAGTCAACACAGCTTTTGTAAAGGGAAGTCATGACGCGCCAATCTACTAGAATTCTTTGAGTGAGTCAACAAACCTGTGGACAAGGGTGATCCAATGGATCTAGTGTACTTGGGCTTTCAGAAAGCCTTTGACAAAATCTTTCCTTGAAGGCTCCTAAGCAGTCAAGGGAGAAGAGGGAAGGACCTCTCGTGGATCAGTAACTAGTTAAAAGACAGGAAACAAAGGTCAGGAATAAATGGTCAGTTTTCAGAATGGAGAGAGAGGTAAATAGCAGTGTCCCTTTGGTATCTGTACTGGGACCAGTATATAATCATAAATGATCTGGAAAAAGGGTTAAAGAGTGAGGTGGCAAAATTTGCAGACGTTACAAAATTACTCAAGATGTCCAAAGCAGATTACAAAGAGTTAGAGAGGTGACTGGATAACAAAATGGCAAATGAAATTCAGTGTTGCCCATTGGAAAACATAATCCCAGCTATACATGCAAAATAATGGGGTCTAAATTAGTTGTTACCATTCAAGAAAGAGATCTTGGAGTCCTCATGGATAGTTCGCTGAACAGAATAACAGAATATTAGGAACAATCAGGAAAGGGATAGATAATAAAACAAGAAATACCATAATGCGACTATATAAATCCACGGTACACCCACACCTTGAATACTGCATCCAGTTCTGGTCACCCCATCTAAAAAAAGATATATTAGAAATGGAAAAGGTACAGGGAACCTTAGACCTTAGTTGATCCTGTGCTTTGCTGCACATTGGGCTACCCACATTTGTCATCTTTGCCTGTAAACTGCCCTTCTCGCCAAATCTTCCCATTTCATGTGGAGGTGCTTGATGTTGTTCAGAACTCTTTGTTTCCATGTTATTCACGGTCTTCCTCTCTTCTTGCATTTTCTGGCTTCCATTCAAGGGCAATATTTGGTAAGCGTTCTTTTTCCATTCTCAGCATATGTTCTTTCTTTTTAAGCGCTTTAAACTTCAATTTGATGTTCGCTTCCAGCAAATAGTGATCGCTCCCTATATCTGCTCCTCTGAATACTCTTGTGTCGAACACTGATGTTTTCCACCTGTGACTAACACAGATATAGTCGATCTCATTTTGTGTACGGCCATCTGGTGAAATCCATATTTTTTTTGTGTTTGTTTTTATGTTGGAAGAAGGAATTGCAGATGCTAAGATTGTTTTTGGCACAAAATTCAAGAAGTCTTGTGCCATTGTCTGTCGTTGCTCCAGTTGTATGTGGGCTGATGACTATTTCCCAACCCCCTCTTTCATTTCTGATCTGGACATTAAAATCTCCCATAACCAGGACAAGATTGTGGTCTGGTATTTCTTTCATTACATCGTTCAATTCTGTATATCATCTCTCTTTGTCCCCTTCATCTGCATTGTTTGTTGGAGCACATGCCTAGACTATGGTGCACTTAATGTGCCGAGAGTGGACTCTAGCTGCCAGTAGCTTATCTGATATTGGCTGCCAATTCATATGTGATTTCTTTGCAGCGCTATTCATGATGATTCCTACATCTGTCTCACGTTTGGTTCCACCTGAATATAACATTGTTTTTTCTCCAGATGTTATCATACCTTGATCTTTTCCTCTAGCTTCACAAAGTCCTAGGATATCAATTTTATATCGGTCCATTTCTTTGATTACCTGTGCTAATTTTCCTGCACTATTTAGAGTTCGTACATTCCACATAGCTATGCATGTACTCTTTTTGGCCTTCAGAATTTGGACCATCGAGTGGGTGACTTCCTGATGGATTTGATCATCCACTGTCATATGCACATCTGAACGCTTTCCAGACTCCTCAGGCCTTGATTTTTGGTTTATATGAGTAGTCTCTGTAGCTAGACCCTTTTTTTTTATGTGACGGGAAACCGCCCCTTCAACCAACCCTCCTCCTATTTGATCCAGGCTTGGGACTGGCACTGGTGGAGTTTGTACAGGGAAGGGCAACAAAAATGATTAAGGATATGAAACAGCTTAATGTATGAGGAAAGATTAAAGAGATGGGAACTATTCAGCTTGGAAAAGAGGCGACTAAGGGGGGAAATGATGGAGGTCTATCAAATCATGAATGGTGTGGAGAAAGAGAATAAGGAAGTGTTATTTACTCCTTCACATAACACAAGCACCAGTGAAATTAATAGGCAGTAGGTTTAAAACAAACAGAAGGAAGTACTTCTTCACACAATGCACAGTCAGCCTGTGGAACTCATTGCCAGGGGATGTTGTGAAGGCGAAAACTGTAACTGGGTTCAAAAATAATTAGGTAAGTTCATGGAGGATAGGTCCATCAATAACTATTGTAGCCAAGATGGTCAGGGATGCAACCCCATGCTCTGGTGTCTGAAAGCCTCTGACTACAGATGCTTGGACTGGATAACGGGATGGATCACTTGATGATTGCCCTGTTCTGTTCATTGCCTTTGAAGCATGTGGCATTGGCCACTGTAGGAAGACAGGATACTGGGCTAGATGGACCATTGGTCTGATCCAGTATGTCCATTCTTATGGATGGGAAGGAGAAGAAATAAGGTAGGGAAGGAAATTAACAGATTTGGTGGTGGGGGACGAGAGGTTTCCCTTCTCAGGTGGTGGTTGGGATTTAGCAGAAGCCAATGAAGGTGGCAGTGTCATCTGGGTTCCTCCCTCTAGTCCAGTCTGGCCAGAATATGCCTTCGGATCAGGATGAAGAAGGTACAGAGTCCCTGAAGACAGTGGGGGTGGCAACCATGATGGTGAAACATGCTCCTTCCACTTTTTCAGTCAGCCAGCATCACAGTAGCCTGCTCCCTTGTTGTTTGTCTTTTATTATGTATCCCAAAAAGCAGTGATGTGTGGAACAACCCATCCTCTCATTACTTTGTCCACCAATTAGGCCTAATTTCTGAAACACCAATTTTGATTGATTGATTTCCACTCTCTCTCTGTTCTTGTTTACCAGGCATGATCTTAGCACAGTCCTTGAATTATATCAGTAGGCCCTTTCGTTTGGACTAATTTGGTCTTTGTCTTCCTTTTGCACCTTTTCCTGTTGACTTTGATTGTTCTAGTTATTTATTTTATGTATTTTTCTCACTTTTCACAGCTGAGCTTACAATTATGGTAAATTTATGGGCCCAGTTATTCCAACTTGCCCAATTTGAGAAACCTAGGTTTTTCAGAGTATGAAGCATTTTTATAGCTTTCTGTATGTTCAGAGCCTTGTACAGATGTTAAGAGATCGAATACCTATTTTACATGTGAAGAAACTTAGGGCTTGTCTACACTATTGGCTGGATCGACGGGCAAAGATTGATCCAGCGGAGGTCGATTTATTGTGTCTAGTATAGATGGGAGAGCATCTCCTGTTGACACACCGCAGTGAAGACACCGCGGTAAGTAGATCTAAGTACGTTGACTTCAGCAACGTTATTTCCTCCCTCGGTAGTGTAGACCAGCCCTGAAACAGATTTGCACAAGGCTACATGTTGTCCCTGGAGAGCCAGGATTAGAAGGTGGAATCTTCTGGTTCCTCCAGGACACACTGCCTTACTGTCAGAGATGCTGAGCACTCATAGCTTCTGCTGTCTTCAGGACTGCAAGTGCCGATCACTTCTTAAAATGAGACCTCATGTCAAGTTGGGCATTCAAAAAATGAAGGACATACAATTATTGGCTCTGAACAAAATTTTGGTTTAGTAAACTTGACCAGTATCATATAGAAAATTTGGCAGAGCCAGGGATAAAACAGAGTTCCCCTGCTCATGTGGACCTCCTTTAACCAGAAAACAAATTGTGCCTCAGTCTTCATGTGCCTTTCAGTTATCATTTGCTGAGCACCTGAGGCAAGGATTCTATAGGAAAAAGTAGCATTCAGTCATATTATTAAAGGCTAGGCCATAGTGCATATGCACAAGTGCGTAGAATTAAGATTGCTTTGGCAGCCTTAGTTCTGGTATTTCCTAATTTGGAGTGCTTGACCTTAACATTCTTTGAAGCTTTTTTCTGCATAACTTTCTACTTTTTATTTTAAAAAGAAAAAAAGGCAAGAACAAATTCTATAATGTTTAACTGTGGTGCCTCATCCCATGCACTGGCAGCAGAGTTTGAATCCTAAAATTTCAACACTGCAGCACAGACTTCTAGCATTTGAAGTAAAGGATTAACTATAATAACTTGGTTGCATGATTAGGTTGTTACCTTTATGGAGGGTGTAACACTCTGGAACAGTTCTTTATGTATATGTAAATAGTCTGTTTTACAATCAGCAGACTTAAGCACATAGATTTGGCAGATTCTTTTGAGAAGTAGTACAGCTAAATGGTCTTAAACTTGAGTGTGCAGTATTGAAGATATGAGTTTATGCTTGGCTTGATTGCCCTCAGTGGGATATGAAGCCTTGTCGAGTTGTGAGAGACACAGTTGGTTTAACAGGTGAGTCTAGAATTCATGAAGTATGTCAGAAGCAGGAAACCTGCAAAACAATTGATGGGTCTGCTGGATTATCAGGGATTAAAAGGAGCAGTTAAGGAAGATAAAGACATTGCTGAGATGTGAAATTATTTCTTTACATCACTCTTCACCTCTGAGAACGTTGAGGGGATTTCTAACCTGGACGTGCTCCTTTCTGGTAACAAAGAGGAGGTACTCTGAGTGTGTAGAGGCTTAGGAGCAAACGGATGATTTACAAAGCAAATTAGTCACCAGGTCATAAGGTACGTCTAAGACAGTGGCTCTCAAAGTTTTTTACTGGTGACCCCTTTCACATAGCAAGTCTCTGAGTGTGACCCCCCCCCATAAATTAAAAACACTTGTTTATATATTTAACACCATTGTAAATGATGGAGGCAAAGCGGGATTTGGGGTGGAGGTTGACAGCTCGCGATCCTCCGTGTAATAACCTTCTGACTCCCTGAGGGTCCTAACCCCCAGTCTGAGAACCCCTGGTCTAAGAGTTCTGAAGAAGCTGAATGAAATGGCTGAGCTACTAACAAATATATTGCAATCTCTCATTTAAAAACAGCTCGTGTTCCACACAACTGGAGTATAGCAAACATTTTTGTACCTATACTTTAAAAAAAGACTATAGGAGTAATCCTTGGAATAACAGACCCTCTAAGAGTTACATCTGTACAGAGCAAAATGGTTGAAATCATTAAAAAAAGAACAAAAAAGCATCTGGAAGATCAGGCAGCCTCAATACAGGGAACACAATGTGCTCTCCCTGTAATACTGAAGTTTATAGCATTTTGTGGAAAGGTACTCAGGATTGCAACAATGTAGTATGCTTTAAAAAAGTGACATGCTCGGTAGGTAGTAGGAGCGTGTGATCCTCTATTTTGCTTACTTATCTTGCGTGAACTCTCTTAATCTGTGTCCAAATATCTAACTTTATTATTTTTATTATTTCTAATGTATAATAAATATGAAGCCCAAGCAAGTACTTTTAGAATAAGGTATAGATGTTTGATATCCATCTCTCAATTAACATTGCTTTGATTTACAGTAACATAATTAATAATCTGTACTTTTAGAATCTGATATTAATTTTAGATGTTTTGGAAGGAATGGCCAGATGATATTCGCTAATTCCATCAATTTGGTTTCTTTATTGCAACACTCCAGATTATTCCAGTAGCTTGTATTTATTTCCTTTCCGCTTGTATGTATTTAGGGATATGTTTTATTACTGATGTGATTACTTAGTTATGTTCTGGTTTTTAGATTCTTTATAATAATTAGCAGTATGTTTTCATTTAAGGACTTACAACCATTCAGGAAGTAGAGGCTGGAGTACAACACATCCTTGCTGACATGTTTGCTAAAGATAAGGATACACTGGATTTCATTAGGATACTGTAAGTTTCAAAGTTTCATAGTCATTCACTTATTTTGCAGGTTATATGGTCAAATTCTGTCTTTTTGTGTTTGGCAGAGAACTTGCCCCACACAAATGCTAGGAAACAAGTATTATTGGTTGTCCCTCTCTCTGCATACATACAGTCCTTAGTCCTGGCAAATTTATTCAGGACCAGAATAGGAGAAATCTGTTGTGATCAGGACAGGATATTTAATCCCCCAAAGCTGGATTTAGAATGTCTCTCAGCAGCTTCATTCACTAATAGCCCCATGAGGGGGAGGGATAACTCAGTGGTTTGAGCACTGGCCTGCTAAACCCAGGGTTGTGAGTTCAGTCCTTGAAGAGTCCACTTATGGATCTGGGGCAAAATCAGTACTTGGTCCTGCAAGTAAAGGCAGGGGGCTGGACTCGATGACCTTTCAGGGTCCCTTCCAGTTCTGTGAGATAGGTATATCTCCATATATTATTATTTTATTATTATTAATTGTTCTCCCTCAGAGTTTTAGGGGGATTGAAAATTGGAAGGAAATTTTTCCATCCCTTGCAGCTTCCTCACATTGCAGCTTTTCAAGTGCTTACCAGTAAGTTGTGTGCATACAGATTAGACCCTCAAGGCCAACCTGAGATCTAATGTAATCAGGTGCAACCCCTTTTACTTCACTTGCACCCACTTAGGCCAGGGCAGGATTCAGCCTATAAAGGTTAATGGCTAATTTTCTGTGGTTTAATTCTTAAAGCATAGAATCAGTATAATTAAAACCGTGTGAAAATAATAGTCTCCTGCTTTAATATAAACGCCAAAGCAAAGCAGAGAGATTTATTTTCAAAGCAGGAGACATTGATCTTTGACTACATTTGAATAGAATGAATTTATTTTTGTTATACCAAATACTGACTTAGATTTAATTGCTTTATCTGATGAATATCGATGCAGTAGAGTGACAGTTGCTCTTGCTGTGTTGTTATTACTCTGTTGCATTCTGGTTGGAATAGAAAACAGATTTAGTGCAACTGTTATCTATATGGAGCAATTTATCCAGAAAAAGTAATTTTTTTAGCAGTATACAGCATTATGAATTGGGTAGGATCTGATTGGCTGATATTATAGATGGGGCCATACCAAATTCATCGCCGTGAAAAACATGTCTCAGACCGTGAAATCTGGTCTCCCGGATAAAATCTGAGCTTTTGTGTACTTTACTGATTTCACTGGGAAGACCAGCATTTCTCAAACTGGGGGTCCCAACCCAAAAGGGAGTGGGGAGGTTCACAAAGTTATTGTAGGGGGTCACAGTATTGCCATCCTTAATTCTGTGCTGCCTTCAGGGTTGGGTGGCCGGAGAGCAGCAGGTGCTGGCCAGGCACCGAGCTCTGAAGGCAGTGCCCCGTCAGCAGCAGTAGAGAGGTGAAGGTGAAAATACCATACTATGCCACCCTTACTTCTGTGCTGCTGCCTTCAGAGTCGGGCGTCATTTTGAGGACTGCTTTGCGTGAGAGAGATGCTTTTGTGGGCTAGCCACCCCTGTTCTTTTACTGCTTTGTTCTCAAAATAATTCTGCAGATAACCAGAAAATGCTTAATGAAACACTGATGTCCTACACCCTCATATTTTGAGAAACGCTGTTCTATTGTATCAGTCTAAACTACAAATTAAGAATTGTTGCCATGGAACATTTTCTTTTTTTTTAAAGGGTATCCTAAAATTTAGCTGTCTAGCACATATTCCATCTACTATAATAAAGTCATAGTAGGGTATGCAAAGAAGCAAGTGGATATTGAGTTTGGTTAAATGTTAAAGTGAAATTTAGAGAGACAAGGTGGGTGAGGTAATATCTTTTATTGGACCATCTCCTCTCTAATGTACTGGGACCAACCTGGCTATAACAGTACTGCATACAAAATGAAATGTAGGCATTTGCTAAACACATTATATCTTTGCAGGGTTCTGCAATCTCCTGAACTCTATTTGTGTGAAATGACAGGAGAAATAAACATATTTGAAAGCTTTTTCCTTTTGTATTTGAACTTTATAACAACATTATGTGCGGTGAGGTTAGAATGAATAATTGATTTGGGACTGGTTTAAAACAAATACTTGTTTAAGGGAATGGTCTATGTTGAAAAGAGGAGTTATAATTTAACACACAGGATCCTTTTTTGCATAGTAAATTGTAATGGCATTTAAAAAAATATTTAAAATAACAGTTTCATTTGGCATGGTTGCACCAATCATGGACAGGTTGTAACTTTCATAAACTGGTTTTTAAAATATCATTTTACAACTGGAGTTTGGATAGAAATCATTAAAGACGAAGGGTAACATTTTCAAAAGCATCTAATTGACTTTCAGAGAGACTTAGGCTCCCAAGTGTCTAATGGCTTGCCTACTGGGGGGAAATTATCCGGCATAGTCATTCCAGAATAGCTACTCCAGTGTAATTTAGCTACTGGGTATAACTCCTTGGTGTAAACACTCTCTTCTGGCATATTTTACATACTGTGTTCACATGAGGAGCTATTCCAAAATAGCTGTTCTGGTCAGTTTTCCCCATGTACAGAAGCCCACTTTTGAAAAAGGGATTTAGGTTCCCAAGTGTGCTAGGTGCTTTTGAAAATGTTATCCTAGGTTACTAACCTAGGTTACTTAGTATTGTAAGGATGAGTAAGAGAAACAGCTGAATAAATGTTGCTCTTTTCTCTCCCTCACTTTCAAAGAAACTGAACTAGTCCTTCTGCAGTTTTTTAGATTGTCATGCTCCCTGTCCACCTATTGGTTTCTTTGGTCTGGAGCCACAGTTTTTGTCTCACCTTGTGTTGTTATTCTCAGCTGCCCACTCATGGCATCAGGCGGTGTTAGGACCCAGTTGCCACAGAAGGTATAGTTACTCCATCAGACAGGTGTGGGGACACAGCCAGGGGGTTGGCAGGACTGTGTCCATCTGGGCTTCCAGATAGAGTCTCTCTGCCCCAACCATAGACCAGTTTTTCTCCTTCCATGCAGCACCTTATAATGGGCCTTCCCAAACCTCCAAAAACAGCTAGCCTCCAGGCTTAAAAAGCCTTTGGGGCCAGTCAGTTTCATAAGAGTTAAAACTTGCTTCTCATCCACAGTACTGTCATCTCTTGGCTAGTGCAAACCCCCAAACTGCAATGTAAAAGGAGCCTTTGGGCTCCCAGTTAGATCACGCTTGAGAAGGATAAGGCTCAGCTTTTCTGAGCTCTGCTTGAAATTCTTTTGCTGTCCATATATTAACTGTCTTATGATTTCATTCGCGTCCCTAAGACATATTATGCAATTCCCTTATGATGATTATGACATAAAATGCAATTGAAAACAATAGTAGCAGCTTCATATTTATTTCAGTAGGATTTTGTGTTTTAACACAAACTCCAGTTACACTATTAAAGGCTTCATGTCATATCACCCAATTAACTTACTCTTCTTTGTATTTAGATGTCAGCAAAGGTACATATGTATCCAGTCAGCCTTGGCAAAAGTGTCATCAAAAAATGTAAACGAGAAAGACGTTAACAAATTCCAACTGTACCAGAATTTTTCTTGCAATATTAAGAACATTCAGCATCACCAGGTACACATTATGAATATGCTATTGATTTTCTTTATAATGGTAAACAGCATGTATACATCTCCTAGAAAAAAAAGGTGTCATAAGTATTTCCTTTCAAAATTGAGTTTACCCATTTTCACCGTTCAGTCACCTGAGGTAACGAAAGACTCTGGTTTCTTGGAAAAGTAACTTGGAAGGTTAAAACACATGTTAAAAAATTGAACTGGGAATTGAATACTCAGGAGTGTTTGTCTAATTAAAGTGTCTAATTAAAGCAAATGTATTTAAAGAGTCGGCAGCAGAGTGCTCAAAACCAATGAGATCCATCTGCTGAAGGATAATAGGGCACATGCTCTGTTTTTCCAAGGCAATAAGCAGGTACCAAGCATTTGGAGGAAAAGGGGGAAGGTTAAGTAGTTTATCCTGACAAGGATAAGAATATAGGTTACTTTACTAGTTTTTCACTAAGAGCAATGCTCTGAGCCCTAGCTGGATTTAAAAAACTGTGAATAGAATTAAACGCACTTTTTTCTTGGTAGTTCTTTGGTTATGTCTTCTTCTGTTGTTTGCTTTAACACTGAGTGGCTCAGAGACCATCCACATGGGCAAAGAGTGCTCTGAGCCACTCGGCATTAAACCTGTCAGTTGAAATTGGTGCAAAGCAGCAAGAAAAGGTTAGATAATTGTAGTTAAAGGTGACCTGCAAATATAGTACTTAAAAAAAGTATTCAGCAACTTCACTTGTGCTGAATGCTTCAAATAAGAAGGTTAAGGGACGCATTCAGCATATAACATACCGAAGACATAGGTAGTATTTTTCTTGTTTGGCAGGTGATCATCTTCTGATCTGTGAGGTCTTTCTTAAATGATAACTATAGAGCTGTAGGTCTTCAAAAGGGATTATGGGAAGAAAGTGATTTCTGCACTGGAGGGGAGCTTTCTCCATTGATATGCAATGTCTTACACCCCTATCAGTACATATGCTGCTCCAAATTGCTTAATCTCAGAAACAGAGGTGCACACTTCAGGTGTTGCTCTGAATATTGTAAATGTAGAGAATTCTGCCCTGATGGGGTGACAGGAAACATGTGTACCTTCGGGACACTGTTCTATTATTTAAACTGAGAACCTTCATTAATCCACAAGAAGTGTCTAGATTTGTAGATGGCTGTTTCTGCTTCTGCTCTTGTACAACATTTCTTTATTTCTGTGACACCGTCTTCATTTGGCTTGTCCTGTTGCCATTTTAAAAAGCCATGTGAGGTTTTGCCTGCTAAAGTTGATTTTGACATTTGTTTTGAATTCTCCTATGTGTTTTAAAGAGGATTTGTTATGCTGAACACTTGCCAGAGAGGTAGTGAGGTTTGAAATTAGTTCACTTGTAATAATACAAAAATTACATTATTTCTAGCAATCTGGGTATTGGGGAAAGGATGAAATTATTACTAATAGTTTTAATATCCAAACCCTTGGTGTAAATGTGTAAGAGGTCCCTGCTATGCTCTTTTTAAGTGTCAATGTTTATAGCATTTTATCATATTTTTACAGTAATTGGTCTATAGAGGTTTACATTAATGAAGTCTGAAGAGCTCAATTAGCTCAAGCCTAGACTATCATTTTTACAGTATTTCTTATAAATCATTCATATTTTATCATAAAATACTGTGGTGTGAAAAGTTTGTAGATCCCGATCGGAGACTGTTTTTCATTTGAAAAAAGAAAACTTCAACCATTGCAAACTGATCAGTTTCTCCATTTCTGAAGTGGTAGCAGAAATAGATTGCTGTTAGAATGCGTAATAAAGATATAAGATCACACAATGTGTCCTAACATGACTCACTGAGTTATTGAGAATAAATCAACATCTATCCACGTTTCACCACATTTAAATCATGCAAATTAGAGAAAGAAAAACCCTGTTACCTTTTTTCGACTAGCCCCACTTCAGGATTATTTCCGTAACACTATTTCTGTTGCTTTGTCTTAATCTTATTTTAAATGCCACAAGTGATGTGTAGTCTTCACCACAGTTTCATAGAACGCTAAAATTATCTGTGCATGTACAGTATCAGTTAAAGAACCAGTTCCTGTAACTGGGAAGGGTTAGAAACTGATGCCCTCTGGTGACTCAGCATAGGGGGGACAAAGAACACACTAAAGAGTGTGTTTTGTTTGCACAGTACGTGATTTCAAAATGCATAGGTGCTAACTATTACTTTCTCAGTGTCTGGAGTCTTTTTTCTGAGAGCAGTATTATGTTAGAATCATGAGTCAGGCCCCCCAAAATCATGAAATTGGCTTGAAAACCCTGTTAAAATCCTGAAAATCAGGTAATTAAATACATTTGAGTGTTTCTTATTTCCCTTCCAGTTTTTGAGCTACATTTGCAAGCTTTTCTCTACAAAAACGAGGGCTCCAAATTTATTTTAAAAAAGTGAAATTGAGATGTGTGTGAATGGTTTTTAAAATATTCTCCTATAATGTTATAAATGTGAAAATTGTGCTAGGACCTGAGAACCACAACACTTAATTGCCTAATTTTTTTTTAAAGGTGACTGACCAGTTTACTTTCATCGTCCAAACTGAGTGAAGAGGGAAAAATAAATTAAACACATAAATGGTGAAAAAGCAAATTTAAACTTTTAAAGAATTCTTGCAGCTTCAGTAATCTAAAGGTTTTTTAAAATGCACATTTTATGTTGTGTTCCTTTTGAAAAGTAGAAGGATCTCTTGGGAAATTGTCCAGGATTCTGTTTCTCTCTCCCTTTTGAAGATTAAACAAGTACAAAACAAAACAACAACAAAGGAATGTGCCTCTATTGCTTTCGCAAAACCAGGAGCCTTATTCTTTCTTGATTAGCCTATAAACTTTTCTTCAGTCCCCATCTACAGTGAATCCATGACCAACTTCCTTTGTTTCATCATTAGCTTATGTCCTCACTGGACCTTACTTTTGTTTCCTGCTCGCCAACTCTGCTCTAACTACTGAATCTTTGTCTGTCATACTTCTTGAAAAGTCTGTGTTGTTTGCATTGTGGTAGTGCCTAAGAGCCCAGCTAGGATTCGGTCTCATTGTGCTAGGCACTGTACAAACATAATTAAGCAACAGTCTGTGACCTATGGAGTTTACAATCTAGATTTTCTGTTTTAAAAAATACAAAATACTTCTCTCTTGTCATACTCTCTTCCTAATTTCAAAACACCTTTCTCTTTCTAACCTTGCTTGCTAGGGGAAAAAAAAACTTTGTTTTTTTGTTTTTTCACCTAGTATTTTATTTCTCTTTCAACTTGGCCCTTGGTTTCTGAAAATCTTGGTCATTCCCCACCTTGAATTTATTTCCTACCCAATCCTTGCAACCCTGAAAGCTATGTGGTCACACTTTCACTTGTGGTGCTTTGCATTAGAACTCTCCTTCCCTCCAAATCAGTGAGAGTCACTTCCTCTTTAAATAATGTCTTTTCTCCTATACCTGTTATGACTTTCAGTAAAGAATGTTGTGATCTTCCATATTAAGGAGGCCATATAAAATGTGCACTGAAGAGAGAAGGGGGATAGATAAACTCATTCGAAGAAATCCTCTTTTTCAGTCCATTGTTTTTTAAGAAGCATGTCTGTAAATGATGTGGAGAACTTGGAAACTTTAGGAAGAATCTGTGAAATTAAAAAAAAAAAAGATTCTCTACATAAAAATTACACCGAGAATGCTAAGCACTCAAGTTAGGCAATACTCATAGTTAAAGTTCTATGAACAGCCTTAATTCTGCTCTGCATTCACAGAGGTTATATTACTTGAATTACATTCACATGCTATTTGTCATGTAATAGAATAAGTTGTTTTTTCTTTGACAAAAAATTCATTTTGTATCTGTTTGCCATTCAGAATCATGTATCTAATAAAATCATGTATATAAAAGTACAGAGTAAGTTGTTGTTCTTCTAGATTTGTAGTGTGAGTAACACAGTACAGTAAAAGCTGTGTTATCTGGTACTTTACCAGCCAGAAAGCTCTATAAACCAGCATTTCTGATCTTCATTGAAAGTCCGGTTTATAGTCCAGTTGGCACGGGCCTGGCAGGCTCCCTACCTGGCTCTGCGTGGCTCCCTGGAAGCGGCAACATGTCCCTGCTGCTCCTAGGCGGAGGAACGGCCACGAGGGGTTTGCAGTGTGGGAGGGGGTGCGGGGCTGGAGGTTGGGGCGTGGGAGGGGGCACCAGATCCGGGTGGCACTCACCTCAGGTAGCTTCCAGCAAGCGGCAACTTGTCCCTGCTACTCCTAGTTGGAGGCGCGGCTAAGCAGCTCTGCACGCTGTCCCTACCCCGCCCTGAGTGCTGGATCCACAGCTTCCATTGGCCGGGAACTGCAGCCAATGGGAGCTGCGGGGGCGCAGCGCCTGTGGGAGGAGGCAGCACGCAGAGCCGCTTAGCCACGCTTCTGCCTAAGAGCAGCAGGGACAGGTCGCCACTTGCGGGGAGCCACCCGAGGTGAGTGCCACCCAAATCTGGCACCCTGCACCCACTCCCACGCCCCAGCCCCCTGCCCCGAGCCCCCTCCTGCACCCAAACTCCCTCCCAGAGCCAGTGTTCCGCACCCTCTCCCGTGCCCCAATCCCCAACCCCACACCCAAACTCCCTCCCTCTTAGTTAACTGGAATTTTCACTTACTGGCACCCCCCTCCACCATTGCCCCAACATGGTGGATAAAAAAGCTTTTACTATACTAGTGAAAGCTTTAATTGCGTCTAAGGAAGGATATGAACAGAACCGGCTGGAGAAAAAAAGATAATTCCTGGTTGCTGAGTAAAAAAAAAAAAAAAAAATTAAAATATAGGTCTTGAAAAATAACTGCACAATGTCAGCTTCATTGTATGTATATCTTTACCTTTCTTGAGGGTGCCTCCTGTCTGGAAGATTTTGCTGTACATTAAAGATATTAGTTACACTGCTACCTCGATATAACGCGACCCGATATAACACAAATTTGGATATAACGCGGTAAAGCAGTGCTCCGGGGGGCGTGGGGCTGCGCATTCTGGTGGATCAAAGCAAGTTAAATATAACGCGGTTTCACCTATAACGCGGTAAGATTTTTTGGCTCCCGAGGATAGCGTTATATCGAGGTAGAGGTGTATGTACCTCTTTTTCTCTAAGGGTATGTCTACACAACAACTAGACACCCGTGGCTGGTCTGTGCCAGTTGACTCGGGCTCGCAGTGTTTGAGATGCGGAACTGTTTCATTGCAGTGTAGACTTCTGGACTCAGGCTGGAGCCTGAGCTCTGGGACTCGCCCATCTCGCATGGTCCTGGGCCCGGGCTTGAACCTGGAAGTCTACACAGCAATGAAACAGCCACAAGCCTGAGTTCCCCGGCATGGGCCAGCTGCGGGTGTCTAGTTGCTGTGTAGACATACACTAAGAGGAAAGAGGTCCACATATCCTGCCCTTCTTCTAAGATGCTAGCTGTTCAGGTATGGGACTTATATATGTACGGCACTTAGCATATTTTAGTTACTGCCACAATATAAATAATAGAATGAACCTCCGCCACAACATCTTGACATTGTCTGACTTGCTGTAAACATATCAGTGCTTATGCACTAGTCTCTTTTTCTTCTTTTCTATACCATGTGGCAGGAAGACATAATTGGGTGTGTGGGAGGGAAGGGGGAGACTGATATGTAAAATACCATGTTTTAGGCATAATAGCTTCAATACCATTTAAGAAGTGTGATTCAAAAGTAGGGTGACCAGATGTCCTGTTTTTATAGGGACAGTCCCGGTTTTTGGGACTTCTTCTTATATAGGCTCCTATTACCCCTCAGCCCCATCCTGTTTTTTCACAGTTGCTATCTGGTCACCCTATGCAAGAGATATTTAAAGTTACTGAAAGATATAAATGGAATATATTCATTCAAGACTGCTGCTGCTTATTTTAAGGCTCTCTGATAAATATGTAATCAGAAAGTTCTGTGAAATAATACACAAGATGTTATGTATTCAATAACTAGAACTGAGTCTGACGTATCTCTTTGTATCACTGGATTAAATCCCTGCTCCTATTTTGTTTTTAGAAGTTATTTTTTTCATTATTAGTCTATGAGAGTGTAACTCCTATCCATTGGATCCATTCCAGTCTGTTAATACAGACACGATTTAGGGCTGGAGAAAAATGTACGGTAGTTTATGTTCATTGTGGCTGTTTGTGGAATCTGTTGCCAAAAGTGAATTCTGTACATGCATTGCGTGACATGGGGAAATTGGCTAACTACTTGCCATATTTAATTGAGGCTCTTTTCAATTTATATTTTTTCTGTAGACACTCATCATTTAGAACAGACTAAATTGAGTGTTAAATTCTAAAGTTGGTAAAAAGATTTGCTAGTGAGAGAGAACTAAGAGCATTTTTACTGCCTAGTTATACGCCCTTGTAAATAGTGTTTTAATTAAAACACTGACCCTTAATAATAATGTTGTGAATGGTGATACTATAATTCTATATCAGATATGTTGTTTGTCCTGAACATCATTTTGATTTCACTTTAGCTTGACATTAACTTTGTCTTTTTATATATATATAAATATAAATTGGAATAAACATGAAAGCATTTGATTTGTTAAAAATGTCTTTCTAATCTCTGCATGAAAATGTTTGCTTTGGCAGTCAAGGTACCCGATGCTATAATATTTCACATGCAATTTTTATTATTAGCTTTGTTGTTCAATGATATGTCAGGCCTGGTATGTCACAAGCACAGTAAAGCTGAGGAATATAAATTGGTACTATGTCCTGGAGTCATTTTAAACCATTGTATTTAACATATGTGACATGTCTGAGTTAGCTAGTGATTGAATTAAAGTTCATGATTGACACAGAATGCTCTGTTGTGACAGTATTTATGGCCTGTAATATACAGCAACATATGCAGCAATACAGGAATGTCAACTTTTAACAGCTTTTTTTAATGGAATCTACACATCTAATGTTTAAGGAATATGTGTTGGTGGAGTTTAACTTAGAGGAAAAAAAGGAAATAAAACTGAAGTATAAAAAACAGTGTTCTCTTCTATGCAGTTGCATGCAAATTACATGCTTTACATTTATTAAATCCCTTATTCTGAGATCGCATTGTCTATAAGACACCAATATAGGGCTTGATCCAAATAGAAAAGGCTCCCATTGACTTAAATGGGATTTAGCCTAGGTCCATAGTGACAAACTTCCAGTAATTACCTCTTGAATTGTGACCCAAGATTTGCATCTTAGTCACAGATGCTCATAAAAAACCCAGAATGTGTATTGAAATAGATTTTTTTCTTTCCAGACCTGCTAGTTCATTAGTGTAAGTGCTGCGTTTGTGCACAGATTCTTTCTCTTGTGAGCATAGATGATTGTGCAGTGACTTAAAGGCTGGTATATTAATATTAATTTGAAAATGGGGTGCAAAATGTTTTAAGTTTCCTAGGGGTGAGTAATGAAAAGTTCAACTTTTACAAATTAAACTGATTACCTTTCTTGTCACACATTCTGCTACAAACTGACTGATTTTAATTTGGTTGCTGTCAGTACAAATAAGGAAACCAGGAGCATAAATGTAGCTCTGTCTCTTCTGTAGTCTCCTGTTTTGATTTGAATCACTTTCCATTTTGTTTAGTGAAAGTTTGAACTGGGGTTGTACAAGAGCAACACCTCAGTGGTTCAATCAGTGAATTAACAACTGTCTAATTTCCTGTTTTTTTTTTTAAATATATATTGTGTGTGTCTCTATATACTCCTCTACCCTGATATAACGTGACCCAATATAACACGAATTCAGATATAACGTGGTAAAGCAGCGCTCTGGGGGGGCGGGGCTGCGCACTCTGGTGGATCAAAGCAAGTTCGATATAACACTGTTTCACCTATTACGCAGTAAGATTTTTTGGCTCCCGAGGACAGCATTATATCGGGGTAGAGGTGTATAATATATGTATACATACATGTACATGAGTATATATATAAAACAGAAACTGGATTCTCAAAATGAAATTGGGATTCTTTACTCTGGAGAAACAATATACTGTATTCTGCTATGTCGTGATTTTGTCTAAGTTACATTTTGGATGTTATCTATACAAACCAATACTTTGTGAACTGTTTTACTGTATAAGCAGCATGACTTGCTCCAGAATGTCAAGCAAATGTGTATACAAATGTTGACTTGATAAGTTTATCTTTTGGGTATTTTGTGTGTCATCTGTCTTTGCCATTTATGTTTGCACTCAGATTCTGGCCATTAACCGAGGGGAAAATCTGAAGATCCTGACAGTGAAGGTCAACGTTCCTGACGGGGTGAAGAATGAATTCTGTAGGTGGTGTGTCAATGAAAGGTCTGTGTGTGTGTGTATATATATATATATATGTATATATATATTCTTACTGAAATCATATTTTTCTATAAACAGCTACATACTAAAATGCACCTCACATGTCTTGATACATTAAGAAAATAGTTTAACAAATGTTTAACTTATTAGATGAGTTTAAATTTGTGAACAGCTAGATCTCATTCTGTATTACCACCTACTGCAGGCTTATTATTATTTTGAGGAGGAGGAGGATGTTTTTGGATGTATCTTGAGAATTCTGGCAGCATTCTTTAAGCACCTCAAATTCTAAAATATTTGAAGGTTTACTTTGTAATGCATTTTGAAATTTTTACAGTATGCCCTTTGTACAGGGACATGTTGTAGAACATTTAGGATAAAATAGTAGTATATTTTGAAGCTCTGAAACATCTGGCACCAGCCACTATCAAAAGACACTATATAGGTTTAGATGAACCATTGGTCTGACCTACTATGTCTTTTGTTATGTTACATTCATATGTATTGATTATACTGTCTAAAATAGTCTATCTTCATTCATTAAACACCTTGTGCCAAAAATATGAAAGAACATTGTTATTTCTAATGAAAAGTAGACCTTTTAAAATAAAGAAAGTGTGACTACTTCCAAGGCACTGTATAATTTGATACACCTCTACCTCAATATAACGCTGTCCTCGGGAGCCAAAAAATCTTACTGTGTTATAGGTGAAACTGCATTATATTGAACTTGCTTTGATCCGCTGGAGTGCGCAGCCCCCCAATCTCCCCCCTCCCCCCGGAGCACTGCTTTACTGCGTTATATCCGAATTCGTGTTATATCGGGTCGCGTTATATCAAGGTAGAGGTGTACTTTGGAATGCATTCTGTATACTTTCAGGAATGTCATTTATTGATATTGTTTCTTAAATATTATTTTTAATTACCCAAAACCATAATTATATGATCTGTTTCCCCATAATCCCCATCACAGATGTCCTGACAACTGACTGTGTGCTGTTTATGTAGGCTAGTGGTTAAAGTAGAGAATTGGGAGTCTGGACTCAGGTTCTATTTCCATTTCTTACCGAGTCTCTGTATGATTTCAGGCATGTTACTTTCTTAAGATAACTTGTCGTTGTGAGGCTTGTTTAACATTTGCCAAATGCTCTGAGAATCTGTGGTGAAAGATGCGCTCTAAGTCCTAGTTATAGTAATATTTTCTCCATTGCTTCGCTGTCCCTTCCCTTCCCAGCTTCCTTCCCTTCAGTGTCAACTGGAGCCCAGCCATCTGCTTTGCAAAATAATATTCTCCTGACCTTATTTGTTTATCTTGCTTGCATACACAAAATATCTGGGCTTCGGTTTTCCAAGGATCCAAAGGGTATTAGGCACCCAATTCCCATTGTGAAGGATCTTGGAAATCCTGATCTTGATGTGTAAAATTTAGTTAATGTGATATAGTGCACAGACAGGAAGAAAGACCTTGCTAATGGCTGAATACATAAAGAGGATAACATACTATGATATGAAATTTAAATTATACACCACAGAAAGTGTATGAGTGATTAAAAGTGGTTTGCTCTGGTAGTATAGTGTTTCTTAATGGTAAGGTCCTTGGGCTTTTCAGAGCTGTCATGATTCTTGATCACAGTTAAAAATCCATTTTAGTTCTTATATACACTACAGACTAAACTGTTTCACAGTGTAGTATTGTCTACAGCAGAGGTCCCCAAACTGTGGGGCATGCTCCAGGCCAGCCCCCACATGGGGTGGGGAGAGAGCGCCACCCAGATCCGCTCCTGGCCCCTGCCCCAGCTGCAGGCCTTGCGCCCAGGGATCCGCTGCCGGTCCTGGGTCCTGGCTGCCAGCCTCAGCTCTGGCCCCACTCTCAGCTGTGGCTCCAGCCTTGGCCCCCTTAGCCCTGTCCACATCCTCCCCACCCAGAGCTGCGTCACTGCTCCCGGAGAGCAGGCGGTAGACAGGTAAGGGAGAGCGCGAGGTAAAAAGTTTGGGGATCATTGGTCTATAGTGTAGGAAGGAAATATCTGTAACAGTCTTAAAAAGCTGCATCTACAATAGAATTCAGCAACAGCATGAGTCACTGTCAGTGGAACAGTTTGTGCTGCTACAGGAATGACAGTTTAAAATGTAAATTTAGATATTTTTGTCAGTCTTCCAGTGCTAAGAGGAATAATGATCTCAGAAATTGAACGTTCGATTCAAGAGTCAATATATGATCTTCCTTAGGTTTTTCTAATTAAGGGCCAGATTATTTTCTCTCAAACAAAAAAGAAGTGGGCTGTAGTCCACGAAAGCTTATGCTCTAATAAATTTGTTAGTCTCTAAGGTGCCACAAGTACTCCTGTTCTTTTTAAGTGTACATCTGATCACCAGAAGAGTTTCCTAATGTTACTGAACATGGATTCTGCTCCACCCTATGCCAGCCGTCTTCAGTCTTGCGCTGGTCGTGTTACTCTGATGATGTTGGCACAAAGATCTGAACAGGAGGATGAGAATAAATACACTCCGTGGCACCACAAATTCTAAATTTGACACGTTGATCTTAGCTCCTCATTCATCTCATGTACAAATGGAATACCATGTAGCTTACTGCATTACACCCAGACCTGGGTCTTTTTGGACTACCCTGAGGTAGGGATTCCAATGTATACAGTGCACCAGGTCTACTTTTGTGATTTGCAGCCCAGTCAGTATTCTCTGTGCTACCTCTCTTCATCCCATATAATTGATTTGTGAATATTGGAGGCAGTCCTCTTTGATGACACTGTTACCAAAGATTTTTTTCCCCTATTATCAGTTGTTTCATCTGCAGTCACTGAAGTTCATCAGCAATTCACATAAGGATATCTCTCATTTCTTACCCAGTGCTTTAAATACTGTATATCTTTGGGGACAGATTTTAGATGCTGTTTAACTTTGTGTCACCTTGCTAACAAATACAAAGGAGATTGTCATATAATGTACAGTAGAACCTTAATTTTATGAACATCAGTCTTATAGTATGCCCACATCTTGAATACTGTGTACAGATGTGGTCTCCTCATCTCAAAAAAGATACAGGCCTGTCACATCTTATGCGCATTTAACATGCGCGATTTCAGCTTTACACGGTCGGCAAAAACAAAACAAAAAACAACAAAAAAAGAGAAAAATAACTATTTTAATACTGTACCTGTAGTGCGGGCGATTCTGCCCGCCATTGAACTCAATGTAATTTTGACTATACGCGGTTTTTGCTTTACATGCTAACCGCGGAATGGAACCCCCGTGTAAGATGAGACAGACTTGTATACTGGCATTAGAAAAGGTTCAGAGAAGGGCAAGTGGAGATGGATGGCAGGAGAGAGAGATCACCTGATCTTTACCTGTTAGGTTCACTTCCTCTGGGGCACCTGGCATTGGCCACTGTCGGTAGACCGAATACTGGGCTGGATGGACCTTTGGTCTGACCCAGTATGGCCGTTCTGATGTTATGTTCTTATGAGTGACCAGTTATATGAACCATTTTTTCTACAGAACACAAATGAAAAAGAAATCACATTACAAAAGTGAAAGTAATGAAAAACAAGTTGACATCTTATCCCATTCTGATGCCTTCAGGGCACTAGAGATTGCTTTGCAGTGGTTTGAAGGACAAGAAGAGAACAATGCAGTGCACCATACTGCAATTTATGCATCATATCTACTGTAATGTTGAGATGTTGATTTTACAAACTCCTCAGTCCCCAATCATTGTAATAGGGGTTCTACTGTAGTGTTATTCTGAGGTGGGTCCCTGCAAATCCCAAAGCTTTTTTTCTTATTCTTGTGCCTCCTAGGATTTGAAGAAAGATATCACTGCCCTATATCCACAATTTCCTACCTATTCACTTGCTTCTCATACTGTAGTGCCTTCCAGTTACTTATGGAGAGAACATCCGAACACTCATCTGAAATTGGGAAGTGATGAAATTTTACCGAAGGGAAACCTACATGCCTAAGGTTGCACAAGAAGTTGGTGGCAAAACTAAGACTAGAATCCAAATATCCAGAGAGTGGAAAGTGACCTCTCCACAAGACAATGCCATCTCCTACCTGTTAAATTAGTAGTTAATACACTAATCTTTAATTTGATCTCCTGAGGAAGTCTTTAGAGATAACATGCCATTGAGGGGAAAAGGGGAATTGGAGGTTGATAGGCCTCTTTGAAGAGTCTATAACAACTGATGTGGTATAAATCAGAAGGGCTGGAGACTGGAAACTGAAGATTATGTTGAAACTCACTGGGATGAGCACCCACCGCTAGAACTGCCATTGTGATTGGGCCAAATTCTAGAAAATGGCTGGTTAGGTTGTCCAGAACTGCCTCCTGCAGTACCCCCGACTCTGTATCTAACCCCATCTTATGCAGCAGGACCATACTGATCACTGAGGAGGAGGACGGATTTGCACTGAAGTGTGATTACATTTTCAGAAGTTACTCTATAAAAACAGAATCACTTGGCTTGAGGGGAGGGTGGATTTTATTTTTTCCCCTCCTCTCAGGATGAAATTCTCAAATCCCACATAAGGCCAGAGTTATCATGCTTTAAATAGCTGTTCTTGTGGGTGACTTCCACTGTCCATGTATAATTAGCTAAATTCTCAGGAAAACAGATTATAGTGCTGCCTTTTTGACTTGGGGTCTAGAAAACCAGCTGTGCTCTTTTTGGATCAGTCATCATCACTGGTAATGAAGATTCCTCAGTTGAACTTCAACAATTCTGTTGATGATGAGTGTGCCCAAATAGAACCCAGCTCACTCTCCCATAGCTGTTATTTGCTATGCAGGCCCAACAGGACTGCAGATATGTTTACCTTATTCCCTAGGGTAAGCAGATGCACTCAGAGAGAAGACCTGTTGAGTAAGAAGATGCGATTTTCATAAAAACTTTCCTGACCATTGCCACATTTAAAGTATTTTAGAAATTAATGAATTCTTCATTAAATATTCCAGAAAAAAACACTTTGCTGAGTAGAGATTATTTAGGTTCAGATTATCTTTCAAGAGCTATCTAGATAGATTTATCTCCATTCCATTGTTAAACTTTATTCCCTCTCTCCCCCCACAAGTAATGGAATATGTGTGTGGGTTAAAAAACATGCTATTTATTCACAGGCTGTTTATTGAATACGTCTTCTGGATGTTTTTAGTTTCATGACGAATTGTACAATATGGTGCTGTAGTATTTATAGGACTTCTCACTGAATATCACAAAATCATTTTATTAGTCATACGTAGGTGGCATGCAGTCAAAAATATCTGCTGTGATGAGCTATTTGTGGATAAGAGATCTACTAATCAGCCTTAACAAGAGAGAGAGGGAAGCTGATGTCTGCTGTCCAAATGCATTACTATCTCCATCAGCATAGTCAGTTTTTCCACCTGTACAAATTTCTGGTAATAGGACTGGGTAGTAATGAGAGCAAAGGAAACCCTGCTCTTGTTTTATGTGTATACCAGAAAATCCTCTCTACAACAAAGTATAATAAAATTGTTGCCAAAAATTGTTAATGTTAAGGTCATATGGCTAAGCACTCAAAAGTAATGAAATGGTAAAACAAGGTCCTCATGTAATCTTTAACTCCCCTTGTATGTATGCATCAAGGTATGGTGTTTAATTAGATGATCACATACTACTACTCAAATATAAATACATAAGAAGAGAATCCATTTCAGGAGATAATTCCTTAAACAACTGAAAATTTGTCTGGGCTGTTTCAGAGAATCTTGGATCTTTCTAAATTAGCTGTGCGTGTAAGTGCAGTACAGACACAATTAATACTCTGTTTCTTTTAAAAATTAGCATAATTTTCAACTGCGCACACGGCTGGACAGATTTTCAAATGCCCACAACTCTTTCATGTTGTTAAAAACAGCTTTCTGAAATGTACTCAAATGTTTCCAGATAGAGAGAGAGAACAATAAATCCTGCCATGTCCCTCTTATCTGCTCAGTGGACAACTTTAATTCTCTTATCAGAGGGGTAGCCGTGTTAGTCTGAATCTGTAAAAAGCAACAGAGGGTCCTGTGGCACCTTTTAAGACTAACAGAAGTATTGGGAGCATAAGTTTTGTGGGTAAGAACCTCACTTCTTCTTGCATCTGAAGAAGTGAGGTTCTTACCCACGAAAGCTTATGCTCCCAATACTTCTGTTAGTCTTAAAAGGTGCCACAGGACCCTCTGTTGCTTTAATTCTCTTGTATCTGGTAGGTGATCGCATGGGTTCTTGCTACTGAGAAAATAGCTTGGTGAGAACCAAAACCTTGGATCTGATCACACCTGAATTTTGGGGAAGCTTGAAATTCAGATCTGACTTCTGTGGCTTGGGTTGATGTCTTGTAGCAAATCTTAGCAGAGCCTTGTCTATCCACACAATTGCACCAGAGTAGAAAAGGTACAAGATGAGCATGGCGTACAAAATTCTGGGAGATTATGTTTGAATGAGATTTTGCCAGTCTCTGGAATTTGGTGTATAATTTAAGCATATCATTAACAGAACAAAAAGAANCGTGGGTAAGAACCTCACTTCTTCAGATGCAAGAAGAAGTGAGGTTCTTACCCACAAAACTTATGCTCCCAATACTTCTGTTAGTCTTAAAAGGTGCCACAGGACCCTCTGTTGCTTTAATTCTCTTGTATCTGGTAGGTGATCGCATGGGTTCTTGCTACTGAGAAAATAGCTTGGTGAGAACCAAAACCTTGGATCTGATCACACCTGAATTTTGGGGAAGCTTGAAATTCAGATCTGACTTCTGTGGCTTGGGTTGATGTCTTGTAGCAAATCTTAGCAGAGCCTTGTCTATCCACACAATTGCACCAGAGTAGAAAAGGTACAAGATGAGCATGGCGTACAAAATTCTGGGAGATTATGTTTGAATGAGATTTTGCCAGTCTCTGGAATTTGGTGTATAATTTAAGCATATCATTAACAGAACAAAAAGAAAATGCATGTAATGGGTACATGTTTGCTTTTTTGCTGTTCCAAAACAAACAGACTGTTTTCACTCATAGAGATGTTAAGAAAATGTTTTAACTCAATTTTGTATTTGTTTTCCCTTAGCTGTCTGTAGTTCAGCACTTCAACTTTTATGTGACCTTCATTGCCTTCCTTAACTAGCTGCCCTCTATTCACGTCCATAACTCAATAGTGGCCTCTGCAGGAAATGCTTTGTCACATTTGAGGCAGTGGGGAATTGTAAATGAGGTGCATATAATGGAAATGTAAAACTGATTTATTCATACATTTGGGATGAAGTTTGACGGGTTCTTTTTTCTTTTCAGTCCAAGTGGGAGGGAAGTTTTAATTTATTTTTGTAGTATTTTCTTTAAAATGAAGACAATCGGAAATATCAGTTCCCTAAAAGTCCATAGTCCCCTCACCTTTTCTGACAGTAAAAGCCTGTGCCAAGTTACTGTGCCTTCTTCAATTCACTATTGAAGATATAACTTTACAGCAGCACTGGTGCAGTAATACTGGCATTTATAGAACATTATGCTGAAGCAATACATATTCAAGAATTGTTTTGGTCTTTATTTTTTCTCTCTCTAACTATGGAAGCTTCTTCTTTCTCATCTCGAGGGGATCTTCCATACTGAGGGTAGGACAAGAAATAATCAGCTTAGTTTGCAGCAAGGAATTTTAGGAACAACTTTCTAACTATAAGGATAGTTAGTCACTGGAACAGAGAGGTTTTTGAATCCCCGTTATTGAAGGTTTTAAAGAACAGATTAGACAAACACCTGTCAGGGATGATCTAGGTATCCTTGTTCTGCCTCAGCGCAGGGAGGCTGGACTAAATGACCTCTTGAAGCCCACTCCAGCTCTACATTTATGATTCGATGTGGTGGAAGTGTTTAACGCTGCCCTTTTTGGTTTTTTGTACAGGTGGAGACCAAAACGCTATGCAAAACCAGAGTTAATGAAGTTATTGCATAATTCAGTGGAAGATTCATATAAACGTCTTATTTATCCTCTCCTCTGTAGAGAATTCAGGTAAACACTGCACTGTTTGTTTTTACAAAACCTGTTACCATGTAGGATTTAGTGTGTATCATTCAGCCAAGTAAAAATTAATAATGTTCAGTATAGCCTGAAATAATCCAAAAGAGATGAATTATCAATCTCAATTCTCAAGATTTGGTTTTCAACCGCATTCAGGTTAGTGTAGGTAAACAAGTGGTCTATGCAGAAAGAGAAAATTTTTGACTTGCATTATGTTGTTTATATTACTAAGACACACTTTATTGTGACGTGCACTATCAGACATTTTTAATAATCTGTAATCCTAATTTTTTTTAAATTGACATTTTATAGGCATTTTATTCCTATTAATTTTAATTGGAGAAAAAGTATTTAAAATGGTCAATAACTCAACTTCGTGAGGAAAGAAAGAACCCTATTTCATATGTTGGCTGTACTTTTCATAATATTTTTACCTAACAAGTACAGTTTAGAGTTTACATTACAATATTATAAACACATCATTATCATCATCTTAACAATAAACCTTTGTCTCTGAAATTGTCCTAAACATCTGTTGTTTCCGTTACACAATTGCCATTGCAATAATGCTGTCACTGACATTGTTCTGACTCCATTTCTCTTACCTGTCTGAAAGAAACTGACAAAGTAATTGCTCTTGCTGGAAGTGGCCCTTATATTTGTCATCTTCACTACATGATAAATGTAGTAGTCATAATGTTGTTTTGATACTGTACTATGGGTATTGTGATGGCTCTGGAAAATAGTCTTATTTTCAGTGACACTGTAATAGCTGTGTCATGAGATGAAGTGTCACATGCAAGATATATAATACTGTATAAATAAACAGGAAATTTAAAATTCAAAACTTGGTAGCATTTGAATCTATTTTGCCATTGATGGGTGGGAGTTAACTACATAAGTAGACTCTAGTGTGACTGACTTAAGTCTCCAAAGTAGATCACTTCATAGTTAGGCTGCCATGTTGGGCTTAATTTGCATTATTCCTTGCTACAGAATCTAATGTGTGACTGGGGCCTTCTCTGGCCTTGGATTTTACCCATTGGTGCAGCCCTTGGTGCAGATGGGGAAAGCCAGGGTTTGCACTGCTACAGCTCCCCCTTGCTCGGAATCAGGATAAGCTGCACTGGTGCAAATCATATCATATCTTGCCTTCCACCGTGTACACTATGGGGTTGTGTCGCTGCAGCATCTGTGGCTGGCCACCTATAACTGTAATCAGGACACGTGCCCGAGCCCTGAATCCTCTCCTGTACTCCAAACCCCTCAGCCCCACCCCAGAGCCTGCACCCCCAGTTGGAGCTCTCACCCCCCCACACACCCCAGCCCCCTGCCCCTGACGGGAGCCCCCTCCCACACTCTGAACCTCTCAGCCCCATCCTCCAGCCCAGAACCCCCTCCTGCACCTCAAACTTCTCATCCCCGGCCCTACCTCAGAGTCCGCACCTCCAGCTGGAGCCCTCACCCCCACCTGCACCCCAACTACTGCCCCAGCCCGGTGAAAATGAGTGAGTGAGTAAGGGTGGGAGAGAGTGAGCAATGGAGGATGCGGGGATGAAGTGAGCAGGGGTGGGGCTTAGGGGCTGGGGCGGGGCTTCGGGGCAGGGGATGGGCAAGGCAAGGGTAACTGGTTTTCTGCAATCAGAAAGTTGGCAACCCTACCCAATGTAGACAAGGCCTGAGAGTTGGGATTTCTGGGGTCTGTTCCCCACTTTGACACTGATTTACTCTGTGACCTTGGGTGAATCATTTAACTTTCGTGTTTGTTTCCTCATCTGTAAAATGGGATTAATTGTACTCAAAGGGTTTCTTATGAGGCTTGGTTATATAGGGGCAAGTTGTAGTCCGAGATGCCCATTTGACTCTCCTTATAGTGAATGGATGGCACGTGAAAGCGTATCTGAAGGTTAAATTTGGCATTTAAAGGTTTGTAAAGCGATACATGTAAAGCTTTAAAAGTGGACTTGTGAATTTGCTTGGTAACTGCAAGCTGGTAGGACAAAATTTCACATATCCTATGATCGAGAGCTGAGGTGGGGAAAGGATTGAGGTATTCCCCTGAAAGCAGAATTGGCCACATTCACTTGTCTGTCTCTCCCTCCCTAAACTCCCTAGACCGCTTCTGAGAGAGCGGGAAACTATGTCCCTTTTCACTCCTAGATATGTGAGGGCTTTTCCTTTAGCTTATTCTCTTTGCAGGTGTAGGCAGCGGTGAGGTAGAGATGACACTAGATCCAGTTGTCAAGATCCAGCTGCACTTAAACTTTCATCTGAGCTGACCATGTTTTGTGGTGGGTTATAAGTCAACCGGGCTTATAGAAGGTGTCATGGTCCATTCCTCTTCTCCACTTTCCCCTGAACCTCCTTCAAATTTAACTTCAAGTTAAGGTTGCTAGAGTAAATATAACCCTTATACAAAACGCATGACAAAAATATTGGTTAGTTGTGGTGAGTGTCATAAATACTCTATAACTTTAACAGTTAATACATTAGTAGGGCCCTACCAATTCACATGCAAAACTCATCCCGGACTGTGAAATCTGGTCTCCTCTCCGTGGTATCTGGTCTTTTGTGTGCTTTTACCCAATACTATACAGATTTCACAGGAGAGACTAGCGTTTCTCAAATTAGAGGTCCTGACCCAAAAGGGAGAGTTGCAGGGGGGTCATGGTGTTGCCACCCTTACTTCTGTGCTGCTGCTGGCAGGGCACTGCCTTCAGAGCTGGGTGTGTGGCCAACAGCCGCCGCTTCTGCGCTGCCAACTTCAGAGCTGGGCGGCCAGAGAGTGGGGGCTGCTAACTGAGGGCCCAGCTCTGTAGGCAGCAGTGCAGAAGTAAAGGTGGCAATACCATACCATGCCATCCTTACTTCTGCGCTGCTGCTGGTGGTAGCTCTGCCTTCAGAGCTGAACTCTGGGGCCTGCAACCGCCGCTCTCCAGCTGCCCAGCTCGGAAGGCAGCACCGCTGCCAGCAGCAGCACAGAAGTAAGGGTAGCAGTACTGCAACCCCCTCTGCCCCCCCCCCCCATAACCTTGTTACCTCCCCTCCCACACACAACTCCTTTTTGGGTCAGGGCCCCTACAATTACAACACTGCGACATTTCAGATTTAAATAGCTGAAATCATGAAATTTACTATTTTTAAAATCCTATGGCCGTGAAATTGAACAAAATGGACCGTGAATTTGGTAGGGCCCTATACATTAGGTTAAGAATAATATTGATGTGAAAATCCACTTTGAGTTGCAAAAACAGCCATAACACATGCACTCCAGATAAACATACAGGAATATACTTTTTTTCACCAAACCAGCACCTTCAATGAAATCTTCATCAACAATTTATAACGTGAAGTTTGCTGCAACAGTGGGTTAGTGCAATTTTTTGTTTTGCTTTTTTAAAATAAAACACATAAACTCTGGATCAGGTTAAGTCTGCGTTTAGGTCATAAGTGAAATAAGTGAAATACTTTGTTCCTGAATGGATGTTTGTCCATATCTTACTGTTTGGGAAAATTTGGCCTAATTGGCCATTTCCAATTAGGAAAGGCCTGGAAGTGGAATAATATGGGATGAGTGCTGAAACTGAACTCCTATGGGGAAGAATGTACGGCACCTGCCAATAGTATTCCTGGCTCAAGGCAGTGAGCAATCAGTTTCTCACTTTTGTGACCACTTAACTGCTCTCCTTTTTTATCCTCTCTCTCTTCTCACCAGAAGTTTTTCTTTGGAGTCTTGCACAGGGCTGCTAAAGTATTTTAAAACCTCCTTTTAGTGTTAACGTCTCTAACTTTTTTTTTTATGAATAAGCGTTGGAGCAGAACGTTTTGAAGAGTGTATTGAAACTTTTACTCCTAGTGATGAGGAGGAGAGAACTTGCCAGCAAGACAATTACCTTCTTTATTGTTTCATTTCCTGTCTTCTACTTTCCCTCCTGTCAGATACTATGATTGCTCAGACCTGGTATAATAATGTCCAGTAATACTTTTGGCTCTTCAGAATATGTTTTATTTTGTTGCAGTCCTGCATGGAATAATTTCATAGGGTTTCAACACAAGTGATGAGATGAAGAAATATTTTTTTAAATGTATAATTCTTTCCTCATTTTCCATACTCTCTCAAAAAGCATTGGAGTTCTTTCCCTCACTGTTCTTCATAGACATTTTTTCCCCTATACATCTCATTTCACACCTGAAGTTCCCACAGAAAATATTGCTTGTGCTTTGCCATATGAAAGCTGGAGTTGGAAATGGAGTCCAAACTTTAGAACCCTTATCTTCCAGCTGTGACTCCAGATGTCAGTAGGCCAAGATTAGGATAATTGCCCTTATTAAATACTTCTCTTGGCAATCTGATGACTGAATGCAATTTTGAGTTTCAAATGCAGAAGAAAATTAAAGGAATCGCCATATTCTTTATATTTGTTTTACTATAATCATCCTAGTAAATTTGAAATGATATGTTAAATCGTTTGATAAATTATTTTATTTTTCATAAAATGGCAAATGAGAATATTTATTTTCAAAATAATCAATGTTCTTATGTTTACCGAGGGATCCCCTCCTCCCCCAAACCTTATTAATAAGAATTACCAGAAATTAGAACAATACAAAGCTAGGCATTTTATCATTTTTGACGCAGACAGTGGTGCCCTGAGAACATAAAGAGAAAATAAATGTCAGGCTACCTGGGACAGTTTCATAAAGGATTAAATGACTATCCAAAATTTAAAATTGAGGGCCAGCACTTGGGGTGGTGGGTCATATCACTGATACACATGTTGAATGAGAAGCAGGTAGAAAGAAAAAGAAAGGTCTATATTTGAAATTAAAAATACAGGATATTAAGTAATAGAAAGGACATACGTTATAGTCTTCACACACCTGGCACTTTCAGTACCATTTCCTGTTACTATAAAAGTTTCTTAAATCCAAGCCAACTTTAAACATGTTTCCATAAAGTGTACAAAACTAATAACATGTGGCTGGGGGTAAATCCAGTTCCTGCACACGTCCCCGTTGTAGTAAAACTGGTAGATTGAGCTGCATGTGGGGAGTGGATGTCCTGTGCGTGATATAGAAACCACTTTTGGGGGATAGAGGAAAGCCAGGGCCAGAGGATCTTCCTTTGTGCAGATTCTCCAGTCTTCACATCCACACACCATGGCAGCGACTGCTTCTGCTGTTGTGTTCAGTAGTGGCTGCTACAGCGCAGCCATTCTGCTACCTGGGGGTGATTCCTTTTTCTACTCAATGGAGACCAGAGCACAGTCTGCTATTGGTCTACCTTTGAAATACTAGGGCAGCCTAGGGAATGCATGTAAATTTTGTGTACTTTCCATGATCTCCCTTTAGATAATATCTATGCTAATTTTGTGTTCTTCATTCAGAAACAATTCCAGAGGGGGTTTCTTTCTTTTGCATGAAGGATGCCTTTTCATAGAAATGCTTTGAAAGCAACGTGTGAAGGAAAACGTGGGTGGTTATGTCTTTGAGTGTTGAAGGGATGTCACCAACTTGTAATCTAGTCTGTTTTTCAAAAATTGGAGTTAAAAGTAGTTGCACATTCTACATATGTCCACGAGTCCGGGTGCCAGTAGTTGTGGTTTTAGTCATATTTTCCTATCTTTTAAAAATGTCTTTTCTCCTCATAGTTGCTCTGTGTAAAGACGTTCACAAACTGGAAACAGACTGGCTCTTTGGGAAGCAATGGATCTGACTATGCATAAAATACTATCAAATGCACAAAATTAATTGATGTGTAAATGAGAATGTTTGTGTATTTGCATAGAGAATTAATTGTATAGAAAAACTATAAAGAATTATTTCTGCTAGTTTTTCATTTATGATAATCTTAGGTGTTGTTTCAGTGGTACATTAATGTACAGAAAAGGGTTCCTTTTTGACTGACCAAAAAGACACACATTCCTGGGGGGAAAAGTGTGGGTAGTTTTAAAGTTATATGCAGGCTTACAGTATTAGTTACTATCTGACTCATCATGACTTCCTTAATTATCCTAATAACTGATCACATTACACAGATGGTGCATGGATGTGTGCATATGCAAAGAGAGAGGAAACCGCTGAATACTAAAGATTCTTTTTGTTTAATAAACTTTTTTATTCCTTAATAAGTGTAAACAACTAAGACATTTTGTTGTTATCAGCCATTCTCTTCTTGGCTGCTGTTGACATACAAGGCGCAGACTTACACCTAGCAAAAATACACATTTGTCTCAGTTAAACAAGGATATTTTTAATAAATGGTGCTAAAGTTACAGAACTCATTCCTTGATCTTCAGTGGCATATTTATTTTTCCTGTCAAAGATCATGGAAGAGGGAAAAAAAATAGAGAACGTTTTGTATCTATGAATTTCTGCTTTGCCTACATCCACACAAACAAATGTGGAAACACATCAACTACACTGTTATTATTTTGCATCTGCAATTGTTTATCAAGTCACCAGTTTCAAATACAGTTGTGAAATACTGTAACTCATGAACCAGACGGGCTATCTAGTGAATTATAGTAATTTAGCAATTACAAATAGAAACGACTTATCAGGCTAGCTAGTCCATTTCAGTCTTAGTCGCTTAAACCAATTCTGCTTGCTAGTAATTTTCTCAGTAACTAGGAAATTATCCCAGTCTCTGCAGGTTTATATTAGAAGCTGAATTCAGCATAGGTGTTTCTCAAGGCCGGTCTGATGAGAATCAGAATACCATTCCCCTGCAAGTAGAAACCCAGCTTTGAGTAGACACTGCTGTCTATTCAAAAATGTAATAGTGGATGTGTGAAAATAAGGCAGAAAGGAGTCTGTGCAGACTTTACACAACTTATGGGTAACTGTAACTGCAAGCCAGTTACTGATGCTACTTTCTTAGGACTACAACCAATTTTTCATATACTATTCCTGTTAAAGTAAATGTACCAAAAACTCGAGATCCATAGCGTAGTGGACCATAACAAAGAAATAATCAGAAATGCTCCAAAAAGCATGTACTTTGAACCAACTAAAAAATGTGTCTGAAAACTAACTGGAAAAAAACCCTCTTTTTGCTTTCTATCCTCTAAGATCAAAGTTAACGTCTGATGCAGAGAAAGAATCTATAATGATGTTTGGAAGAAATCTTCGACAGTTGCTTCTGACGAACCCTGTGAGAGGACGTATTTTGATGGGAGTTGATCCTGGGTACAAACATGGCTGCAAGCTGGCAATCATTTCGCCAACCAGTAAGTTTAAATTCCAAATTTTTCCATCAGCTTTTAAAACACTGTTTAACTTTTGAAATTTACTGAATTACAGTAAAAGCTAGTTGTTATACAGTATACTTATGGAGGGTATCTATTTTCTGTTATGATTTAGTCTTTCATGTTTGCATGTAACTTACCCTGCAAATTCCTTTAGTAGCATGGGATTAAATGTTACGGGCCTGAGTCTCCACTCCCTTGTCTAGTCATTTTCACCTGTGCAAAGTGGGAATGAACAGTTTTGCACTCTCATCACACAGTTGTGAATAATTAAAACACAGTAGTTAGGAATCAGACTCTTAATGTATTACAGCTTAAAATGGAATCAGCTTTTGAATACTTGCTTCTTAATTTCCCCCCCACACAAATAACCTGTTTACACACTTGGAAATTGACTTCTTCTCTGCTTGTTTTTCTTTAATATTGCATATTTTAAAGTAAACTGGCACTTACAGAAGGTGCAGGACCCAGCAGCTCTGGAAATCTGAAGTTCTCTGGTGAACAGGTGCAGCTTTTAGGCAGCTGCAGGGGAAATCTCCCTAATGTGGCTTAATTAGGTCTGGAGGTTTACCCCTGTAAGGGTGTGAAAAGGTTTGTCACTTTCTCCTCCCATCCTGTCCTTGCCTTCTTTGCGAAACTTCAAAAAAGAGCTATCAGGTGTAATGGCGTGTGTTTTGTCATGTAGGTACTTCTCCACCTCTCTCGTTAATAAAAGTTGTTTGTAGTTTTTTCTTACATTTGCTAACTACCCAGTCAGTTCCTAGTGATTCTGGCCTTGTTTACAGAGTTCCTTATGGTTTGAAGCAGAGTATCTATAATACATTTTGTTTGATTCATATGAAGTCATTGGTCTAAAATGCCTAAGTTCATTTTCAAAAGTCACTGAGGAACCTAAAGCCATGTCTATACATGCAGCACATCTGGTAAAGATGCTCTATGCTGATGGGAGAGAGCTCTTCCATTGGCATAAAAAAGCCACCTCTGGGATCAGCATAAGCTAGGTCAGCGGGAGAAGCTCTCCTGCCGACATAGTGCTGTGAACACAAGCACTTATGCTGGTGTAATTTATGTCAGTCATGGGATTGGAATGTTCACACCCCTAAGGGACAAAAGTTTTGCTGACATAGGCTGTAGTGTAGACATAGAAGCCTAAATCCCATTGACTTGCAGTGAGTCTTAGGCTAAGTCACTTACACATAATAAAATTTTACCCATTGTCCTATTGTCTTGTAATGTTTGTGTTTCTCTGTTAAAGGACAGAAAAACATTTCCATATAAAGTCTATCCTTTTATGGTTTATTTAGCCGCCTTTTCCCTACCCCTTCCGCACTGGTTATGTATTCAGCAGCTGAAATATATTAAAAATGGTGAGACCACAGCAAATCTGTATCTCTCCTCAACATGTCAAACTGACATTTTACAATATGTAGCTTTTTTTAAAAATACCCACAAAACCCCAAAATAAGCAAACAAAACAAAAAAAACCTCTGCATTCTGTAACTCCTTGGTGGCCATAACATGTGCATCTGGAAACTGTACAAGTATTTTGTCAATTCTTCAGTGAAATAAAACATTGAGCCACACCCGCTGTGGTTTGGATAAAATGTAAAGTACGCTGCTTTTTATGATAATCAAACAGGCTATTAAGAGAAACCTTGTAAAACTTGTGGATGTTTATGCATTTTACAGTCTTTGTTAAAAAAAAAAAAACAATTATGGATCACAGGAAATAGGCCTTTTTTGCAAGCTAGTGACACTTGATTTAAAAACAATCTTCACAGCTGTTTTTCACAGACATAATTTTCTCTTTTGTTTTCAGCATAGATTTTTGTGAAAATGGAAATTACACTTTCCAATTTTTTTTTTGCTAGACTGTTGTTTTGAGGAAGTAGTAATGGCTTTGGTGTTGAATTAACCCCATATTGCCAAAATACAAGGCTCAAATAATGTATAAGTTTTTATAATGCCTTCAGATTTATTTTCTTCATATTGTTTTATATCTCAATGAGCTTGCTTATTAGTTGTCTGATTTTTAAGAGTTACAGACTTACGTTTCCTCAATTTTCTGTATAAAGTTTCCTGACGGCCTTCCAAAGTACCCAATCCAGCATTCTCTCTAATTTAATCTCTTTCACAGCACATAGTACAGGGAATAGACTCTCACACACTGTATATTCAAATAAGGCTGCTGTATTTAAGTACAATGAAGAATAACTAACTTAAAAAAAGGCATGCTCAATTGGGGTGGCCATTTTATATTCATATCTCTTAGAGAACTTACTATTTAGCTTGGTAGTGAATAGTAGTGACTCCTTAACTGGGACAGCATTTGCTTAAATTCTGCCTAAAGGGGGGACACGTTTGACCAGTGCAAAGCTGGTTGTATTGCTTAACTAGGTGTTAAAAAGTCTTTAAATCCTCATTTTGGGCCAGTAGTTGCCAAATGAAAATGAAAAGATGCAGAAAACTTGGTTATAACATAAAACCAAAACATTATGGATACTTTTCATTTTTTTTAAAAAGGGGATGGTCAATTGCAGAAATAAGAATATGCTGTTTGTATCTTTTAAGTGCTTTACAAATATTTACTGTTCTCATAAGACTTTTGTGAAATAAGTAAATAAGTGTTCTTAGCAAGGCTTAGTAAAAATGAAAGGAGCCCAGATCCACCAAAATGTTAGCCTGAACAATTACCGATGGATTTATCCTCCCAGCACCCTTGTGATGTGGGAAAGTATTAATCTTATTTTACAGAGGGGAGCCGAGGCACTTGTCACTAAGTGACTTGCTTATGGTCACAGAAGAAATCTGTGGCCAAACCTGGAATCAAACTCATGTCTCATGAGTCCTAGTCCAGTGCCCTCAACAATAACTAGCCTTCCACCCCTACATCTTTCAGCACAGAGCAGATGGGGGCCAGTGAGATAGAGGAATTCAGGAACTCTGATGTCTGTTGCTGAGCTGGGAGGAGTAAATCATTGTGATCAGTGTTCTATTAGTTCTTTCTAATCTAGGTGAGAGAAGCAGAATTCAAAGAATTAACAGTGTCTGGACTTGTTTATTTGGAGGGGTAACATGCTCTACGGGGATGTGATTTCTAGGGCATGCTGATGTGCTGCACATGAATTGGTCTGTGTAGACCCTGCTGGTGTGCACTAAAGGTTCCCTAGTGTGCTTTAACTTAGTTCTGTTTAAAACAGCACTACGATGAAGCACATGAACAGGGTCTAAATGGACCAGTTAGTATGCTTTAGAAATCCAACCTACATAGAGCACATTACCTCACTGTCTAAACAAAACCTCAGTCTCTGGATATGTGCTATAGTAGACACTCTGAATTCTTCAGTGGAAACTGATGCCCATGGCAGCAATGTGGAGCCTGTATTCACAAATGCAAGGGTATGTTGTTAATCTGTCCATTAATATTATCCCCTCCCCACTTTGCAGGGAGGCATAGTGACTTGCCAAAGCCAACAGAGGGAGTTTCTGTTAGAGCTGGAATTAGAATTTAGGCATTCTGTCTTCTAGGGCTAGGTCTACACTGGGGGGGGGGAGGGGGAATCGATTTAAGATACGCGAATTCAGCTACGCGAATAGCGTAGCTGAATTAGACGTATCCTATTCGACTTACCCCACTGTGAGGACGGTGGCAAATGGACCGCCGCAGCTCCCCCGTTGACAGCGCTTACTCCTCCTGACGAGGTGGGAGTACGCGCATCGATTTGGGGATCGATTTATCCGTCTAGATGAGATGTGATAAATCTATCCCCGAGAGATCGATTTCTACCTGCTGATCCGGGTGGGTAGTGTAGACTAGCCCTAGGTCTGTATTCAGACCACTAGATCACACCTCTCTCTAAGCAGATCTTTAAAATGTACAGATTACAGCAATAAACCCTTCCTGCCCCATGGAACCATTTTTTCTAATCACAAAATATTTGCTGAATACAAACAGTGATGCTGATTGGTGCTGGTGGTGTGTTATGTGGACATGTTTACTAGGAGCTAGGCAATCTATCAACTCATTTCATTCTGGCAGTGAACCCAGTTGTACACAATATATAAGAAAATGGAGGATAATTATTGAAATGTTTTTCTTGTGAATCAGCCCTTCACCTAGGTAGTTCATCAGGAAATACCGTTTGGAATTTTCTGTTTCTAACTGAATGGTTTTGCCTTTCCTCATTCTAGGTCAGATACTCCATACTGATGTTGTCTACTTGCATTCTGGACAAGGATTCCGTGAAGCTGAAAAGATAAGGAGACTTCTTCTGCATTACAAGTATGATGATGAAGCTTTCATTAAAATATAAATAGGATAAATATCTACATTGTATCAAAATTGGATATACAAGCACGATGCCCAGAGATTTAGTGGAATTTCTGCTTTCATGGCTGATGGCTGAATGTTGCTCAATTTATGTTCATGTTTTAAAACATTGTATGTATTAGATGCTTATGAAATCAAGCAGTGAATATAGTTAGTTTACAAATTAGATGCTATGGAAATGTATTTGCAAAGGTGTGCCAATTCATCTTATTCCTACTGTGCAGCACCCATGCTAGTCTATTTTGGGAGCTTTTATGAACAGCTATTGCTACTTGTATTAAATTTGGGGATAGGTTTGGGTTGTGGGACGTTGTTCACTAGGGATTAGGAGTTTGATGTTAAACACTCATGCGTACCTGTTGATAGCCTGGGATTACTGGTAGCTCTGGCCCTTACTGTACTATTTTTGAGGCGGTTCCATCCAGTGTTATTCCACTGAGTGAGCTTCCAAAATGAGTTTTTCTTTATTTTAGCTTCTGTTCAATTCAATAGAAGCTATTTTGCACGGGGAAGGATTTTCCTGTCTGTGCAATAAAGTGATTTAACATGAAGACAGCCAAGGAGAGTCATGAATGATGTATTACAGCCCTTGAGTTTCCTGTAGTTAGGATTGCTGTTCACTTCTATAAGGGATATGTGAAAATTATCACTCTCGCCACTCACAACATCACAATGCACGCAAACCTTCAGACAGTCAGTCCCTTCCCCCATACATGCCTCAAGCCCTTGAAAAGTCTTACTACTAGAGCCACTTAAAGGTTTCTTTGCTGTTGTACATGCAGCTAAGGGGATGGAATTCTCCTAGCTACTTTGTAGCTACTGCAGCAAGACACACTTTTGTAATATGCCACAGTGTGTGTGTTGGGCAGCTTAACTCTTGGCTAATCAGCCTGGTTCATGCTGAGGTGCTGATGTCTACAGGGTTCTAAGATCTTCTTATGTGTGGAAGATGGCGACATGTTCTTGTTGAGTACAGCCTTTACCTATTACATAAAATGAAATTACTACACATCCCTAACTATGCAGGAAAACTGAATGTTTATCCTTTATTTCCTTTAAAGCTGCAGCACTGTTGTGATAGGCAATGGGACTGCCTGCAGGGAGACAGAAGCTTACTTTGCTGACTTAATTATGAAAAAGTACTTTGCACCACTGGATGTTGTATATTGGTAAGATTGCTTCCTTTGCTTGACATTTTGTTTTCCTCTTCAGCACATTTCAAGTTCAGTAGGTGCTTTTAAATGTGGTTTTTTTAAGGTACACCGGTACCTCGATATAACGCGACCCGATATAACACGAATTTGGATATAATATGGTAAAGCAGTGCTCTGGGGGGGGCGGGGCTGTGCACTCCGGTGGATCAAAGCAAGTTCGATATAATGTGGTTTCACCTATAACGCGGTAAGATTTTTTGGCTCCCGAGGACAGCGTTATATCGAGATAGAGGTGTAGTTCCTCTGCAGTCCTCTCCGTCTTTTCCTGTTATCATATCAGGCTTGGCCCACCCTTCTGGCCATAGAGAAGTAGTCTTGGCTCCCTTTGGAGTATGTAAACACCCATTCATGGGGAGAAGTTCTCTAGAGCATCATTCAATGCATTCCCTCCTCTTGGGGATAAGTGTGCTGCCTCCATAGCAGTCTCCAAGTCTTGCCAGCCCAAGGAACTCAGCCCTCAGCTGAGAATCTGCGTCCCATATCCTCTGTGTTTCCCTACAGCAACTGTAGGTTGCTGATTGCTTGGCTGGGCCACTGGAATGCAAATTTAAATACTGGTATCATCTGTCTATGCTATAGAAAGCTTGCTGATCCTTTGGATATTAAGTTGCCTGGAAAAAAATCCTTTGTTAATGCACAGCAAGAGTAATGAAGGATTCATCTTGCCAAAAACTCAGTTTTTGACAATTAGATTTCAGAATTCAACAGAACTGTTTGAAAAGCCTCTGTTTGGGTTTTGATGTGAATGCTAAGTCTGTCTGCTGCCTGACCAGAGGACAAAGCCTCTTGGTTTCCCTCCAAGAAATAATGGAAATATACTCACTATTATTTAATCATCTCAAATGAAATTTTTAAATCTTGGAGTAAGCGTTTGCATTGAAAGTAAAAAGCAACCATTTTTGTTCCTCCATCAAAATGTTAAGATAGATAGTAAAAAGTAGTTCTAAGTTTTCCAAAGAGGGATTGCTTTTCTCTTTTTGGACTTTTGTCATCTTCTGGGAGTGTTTAATGTTTTTTTGTCAAATCCATAGATTGAAAAGAGATCTGACAGAAAATTTCAATAAATGCATTTTTCCTAGGAAATTATGTTGTCATGTAACTCCATTTGTTCTTTGTTTTCCAGACTGGTATAAATTTGTGTTGAGAACCAATAATTAATCTGATTTTATTTCAAAAGGCACTCTAGGGATCCTCTTTAAATTTTTTAATGTTTGTTTTCAAATCAGAAGCTCATACAAGACTGCTGAAGCTTTTTATTGACTCTAGCCTCAAAGCAGGGGCTTTGTGTAGTTTGGTTAGCATGGAAGACAATTATATGTTTGGAAAAAAGTCATATTGTAAAATTTTATTGACATTTATTTAGCTAAAATTTGAAAGCCAGTTATGGAAATATAAGTGCTTTATTCTTTGTTGGAAGAAGCAATTGTAACCTGTTTGAATTGTAATTTGTCATGTTTTTTTTCAGTTTTTTGTGCTACAGAATGCAAATATCTGTTTGTTAAAGTTCGTGCAGCAAGATTTATTTTTTTATTTTATGACAGGTTTTGTGGATGGTTTTCTTATAATGCTTTGCTTTTTTTTCTTTTCTTTGTGTTTTGTTACAATTATTTTGTCAATAGAATAGGAATGTAGAGATAACTTCCAAAATATTTAGCCCTGTCAGTTTCTTGGGCTGAGCTTTGTGGAGCTACTGTAATGGAATATTTTAAAAATAAAAATATTAGGAACTGGTAAAATGCATGTGGAAATAGGAATTGTGAGAACATTTTTCAATCCAAAGTATCAAGTAGGTAGATTTCTCTAATAACTGTATATGGAGACAGATTTTTCTCAAGTTTCAAGAATCAGATTACTCATTAAATCATATTATATCTTTTTTTGACAAAACTAGTTGTAAAACTTCTAGTGAAATATAAACTTTTAGATTGTCAATATAAGAGATAGCTGAAATAAAAAGTTAGCATAATTAAAGTACTATTTAGTATCACTATCACTATTAATTTATGTTGTACTAGTATTTGCAGGTCCTAATTGGGATTTAGGGCTCCATTGTACTATGTGCACACTTAAGGAAAAGATGGTCTCTGCATTGGTGAGCTTGTATAGGGAACTAAGATGGCACCAATGATCATGTTAAAAGGAATAACAGGTAGACTAATTTTAATTGCAGTAAACGTATTCAGAATATTGGATGCTATTAGTCACATAGCTGTCACTATTTAAATATTTCCAAATAAGCTGAACCTGGGGTCTTAGTGGCTGCCCCCCACTTCTGGCCTCCTTGACTATTTATCTTTTTATGGAGGTTGGACTTTCATCTTGCTCTTCGGTCTGGCTGCCTGCTCAGGGAGGGGTGTGTGCACGCACAGGAAGCCTGCTGCTCACTCTTGAAAGCAGTTGTTAGGAGCAGGAATTAGTATTTTTCTTTACTAGATAGTTCAGCCAGAGGCCTGGGACTGAGGACGGCTAACACCCAGGACAGAATTTAAAAACCTGAGCAGTCCTGGCCAAATGGGGCAGTTGGCTACTATAGTTGACTATTTGAGCAATTACCCAGGCCTTTGATGTACTCCTTGAGGCACATTGTGAAGCATGAGTCAGAAGA
Organism: Trachemys scripta elegans; assembly: GCF_013100865.1. Classification (NCBI taxonomy): domain Eukaryota; kingdom Metazoa; phylum Chordata; order Testudines; family Emydidae; genus Trachemys; species Trachemys scripta. Next base: position 34,587,171 of record NC_048300.1, read on the forward strand.
ATGAGTACTGTCAGTAACCTGAATACTGTAATGTTTTGATGGTCCAAGAATGAACACTCCTTTGTGTCTTATTACATTTCCAGAAAAGCTTCATTAATTTAGAGTAGGGCTGTCAAGCGATTAAAGAAAGTAATTGTGCAATTAATCACACTGTTAAACAATAATAGAATACCATTTATTTAAATATTTTGGTATATTTTCTACATTTTCAAATATATTGATTTCAGATACCAGTTTTTGATTTCAATTACAACACAGAACACAAATTGTACAGTGCTCACTTTATATTTATTTTTTATTACAAATATTTGTGCTATAAAAAACAAAACATAGTATTTTTCAATTCACCTCATACAAGTACTGTAGTGCAATCTCTTTATCATGAAAGTTGAACTTACAAATGTAGAATTATGTACAAAAAAACCTGCATTCAAAAATAAAACAGTGTAAAACTTTAGCACCTACAAGTCCACTCAGTCCTACTTCTTGTTCAGCCAGTCACTCAGACAAACAAGTTTATTTACATTTGCAGGAGATAATGCTGCCCGCTTCTTGTTTACAATGTCACCTGAAAGTGAGAACAGGTGTTCTCATGGCACTGTAGTAGTTGGCGTCACAAGATATTTACATGCCAGATGCGTTAAAGATTCATATGTCTCTTCATGTTTCAACCACCATTCCAAAGGACATGCATCCATGCTAATGAGGGTTTCTGCTCGATAACGATCCAAAGTAGTGCAGACCGATGCATGTTCACTTTCATCATCTGAGTCAGATGCCACCAGGAGAAGGTTGATTTTCTTTTTTGGTGGTTCGGGTTCAGTAGTTTCTGCATCGGAGTGCTTCTCTTTCAAGACCTCTGAAAGCAAGCGCCACATCTCGTCCCTCTCAGATTTTGGAAGGCACTTCAGATTCTTAAACCTTGGGTCGAGTGCTATAGCTAGTTTTAGAAATCTCACATTGGTACCTTCTTTGCATTTTGTCAAATCTGCAGTGAAAGTGTTCTTGAAACGAACATGTGCTGGGTCATCATCCGAGATTGTTATAACATGAAATATATAGCAGAATGCGGGTAAAACAGAGCAGGAGACGTACTATTGTGCCCCAAGGAGTTCATTCTCAAATTTAATTAACGCATTATTTTTTAACAAGTGTCAGCAGCATGGAAACATCCTCTGGAATGGTGGCCGAAGCATGAAGAGGTATACGAATGTTATTCTCACTTTCAGGTGACATTTTAAATAAGAAGCCGGCATCATTATCTTCCGTAAATGTAAACAAACTTGTTTGTCTTAGTGATTGGCTGAACAAGAAGTAGGACTGAGTGGACTTGTAGGCTCTAAAGTTTTACATTGTTTTGTTTTTGAATGCAGTTATGTAGCAAAAAAAAAATCTACATTTGGAAGTTGCACTTTCTTGATGAAGAGATTGCATTGTATTAGGTGAACTGAAAAATACTATTTCTTTTGGTTATCATTTTTACAGTGCAAATATTTGTAATAAAAATAATATAAAGTGAGCGCTGTACACTTTGTATTCTGTGTTGTAATAAAAATCAATATATTTGAAAATGTGGAAAAACAACCTAAAATATTTAATAAATTTCAATCGCAATTCTATTGTTTAACAGTGTAATTAAAACAGCGATTAATCGCGATTAATTTTTTTAATCGTGATAAATTTTTTTGAGTTAATTGCGTGAGTTAACTGTGATTAATCGACAGCCCTAATTTAGAGATAAGGTTGCTCAAGTGCATTTCTTCATGATGATCAAAACGCAAGGGCTTTTTCTACACACAGTCTGAGCACAGCTGTGAAGTTAAACATGTGCCACCCCCTGGTGAGAAACACTCTTGTTTGGATGCCTTATATCGATTCTGCTACTACTAAGGAATCAATTTAAGCAAAATCGAAACAGTACATTGTTAATCTGAGACAAGAGTGTCCACCCTGGGGCATTGCACAGATTGAACTAAATCAGTTTACAAACCAGTTGAGTGAAACCAGTGCTAAAAGTGTAGCAGAAAGCATAAATTAAGGCATCGTTCACACCCAACTCAGTAATACCAGTCTCCAAGCATTAGTTCTTCAGCACTGCTCAAGCACACCAACAGTCTACTACCTTGTCTAGATGTTTGCTTGTCTAGATGTTCGCTTTCAGGTCAACAGTACTGTTGCCTTCAATGCGCATACTTCAAAGCAGTGTCAATCCAGAAACCCCCTTTAAAAAAAAAAAGAGAGGCCAGTTTGTTCACTAGCCCTTCAGAGGAGGCTAGCTTGCTTAACAGTTTAGCAGTACTTAAAGAGCAGATTTGGGAGCTCTTGCAAATCTCACAGATCAGCTTCTTAGTAGCTCAGCTGTTGCAGAAGAGGGATAGGAAGTGGATGGGGTGGAACTGCGGGATTTGGCTTCCTTTGTATTTAAAGCCTGTGGTATATTTTTTAAATTATCACTAACGGAGGGGTTGGAGAGCACAGGTGATTTTTTTTTACCATTTCTCCCTCTCATTTCCTTTTTTTTCTCCTACCCATCATGTGAAACTAGCATAATACAATTTCAGACAATGAGAGTTATACAATAAGGAAAGTATGTGGGTAATTGTGTGTACTAAAATGTATACAGAATTGAATGTCTAACTTCTGTGCACAGCTACTATCACTGCATGTGCAGTCCTGCTTATGTTGTGCACTAATGACCAGTTACACATCCAGCTAGTTACTCTCATGTGCAATTACTGCAAGTGGGCATCCATTTTTGCTTACACACTTTGAAATTCTGGTCCTCCATTTCCAAAGCCATATATAGTAATTTCAGAATTGCACGTAGAGAAATCTTGGGTAAAATCCTGATCCCACTGAGGTCAATGGGAATTTTGCCATTGACTTCAATGAGGACAGGATTTCACACTTGGTTTGTAGTTGGTGGTACAAGAATGAAATGACTAAGCAGTTCTTTGTATAATTTGCATATCTTAGTTTATTTTTAGACATATCTTGAAGGAGACCAGTCTATTTTGTCTTCCAGAGCTAGGACAAAGACAAAATATTTTATTTGATCAGCTGATACCAGTAAGTATAATAAAATATGAGCTACTAAAATACCAGGCCTTCAACAATAACAGTTATATATTCATAGAATCATAGAACTCCCCACTTAACATCCTCTCGCTTAACGTTGTTTCGATCTTGCGTGCCTGGTCAATTACAGAACATGCTCCATTTAAAGTTGTGCAATGCTTCACTATAATGTCGTTTGGCTGCCTGTGTTGTCCACAGCTGGCAGTCCCCCATCAGCTCCGCTATGACCTCCCCATAGCGCCTCTCGCCCACCGGCAAACCCTGCAGATCAGTGCCTTCCCCCTCATCCCCCTGCCTTCTGCCCGCCGCAATCAGCTGGCTTCTGGCATTCAGGAGGGATGGGGGAGGAGCGAGGACTCGGTGCGCAGTCTCCACCTCCCTCCTCTGTCTCCCGAATGCCATAAACCAGCTGATTGCTGTGGGCAGGAGTCAGGGGAGGGAGGGGGGAGGAGTGAGGATGCAGCGTACGGAGTAGAGGGGGGAAGAAGAAGAGGCGGGTTAAGGGTGGGGGCTTGGGGAAAGGAGTGGAGTGGGCGGGCCTAGGGTTGAGTCCCCCACCCCTGGTGCTTGCAGAGTAGGGGAAGCTGCCACTGCTGCTGCGCAACATGCTTCTCCTAGCCTACAGCGCTTTCAGCCTCCTTGCCTGCCTCATTGTCTCCAGTGCCAGTGAGCTGTGCCTGTGTGGGGTAAGGCAGGGGCACCTCCCAACTATAGTACTGTACTATATGACAATGCCCCCCCCCCCCCCCCCCCCCCCCCCCATC